>NC_092088.1:84598418-84855918 GCF_045679555.1 Salvelinus alpinus | reverse complement strand
GCCTTTTTTTTGTCTTACTCAGATTCTCTCTCTCTCTCTCTCTGTATATATATATATATATATATATATATATATATTTATATATATATATATACAGTTGAAGTCGGAAGTTTACATACACCTTAGCCAAATACATTTAAACTCAGTATTTCACAATTCCTGTCACGTTCCTGACCTGTTTTCTCTTGTTTTTGTTTGTGTTTAGTTGGTCAGGGCGTGAGTTGGGATGGGCAGTCTGTGTTGTTTGTTCTATGTGGGAGTGTGATTGTTAATTAGCCTTATATGGTTCTCAATCAGGGACACGTGTTATTCATTTCCTCTGATTGAGAATCATATATAGGTAGGCTGTTTTACACTGTTAGTTTGTGGGTGATTGTCTTCCGTGTCTGTGTATGTTGCACCACACGGGACTGTTTCGTTTGTTCGTTCGTTTGTGTAGTCTATTTCCTGTTCGTGCGTTCTTCGTGTCATGTAAGTTCGTTTGTTCAGGTCTGTTGACTGCGTTTGTTATTTTGTAAATTCTCAAGTGTTGTTTCGTGTTTGTCTATCATTTAAATAAATTCATTATGTCTAATTCCCACGCTGCGCTTTGGTCCAATCCCTCTTCCGAGGAATTAGACAAGCGTTACAATTCCTGACATTTAATTCTAGTAAAAATTCCCTGTCTTAGGTCGGTTAGGATCACCACTTTATTTTAAGAATGTGAAATGTCAGAATAATACTAGTGAATAGTAGTGAATGATTTATTTCAGCTTTTATTTCTTTCATCACATTCACAGTGGGTTAGAAGTTTACATACTCTCAATTAGTATTTGGTAACATATCCTTTACATTGTTTAACTTGGGTCCAACATTTCGAGTAGCCTTCCACAAGCTTCCCACAATAAGTTGGGTAAATTTCGGGCCATTCCTCCTGACAGAACTGGTGGAACTGAGTCAGGTTTTTAGAACTCCTTGCTCAAACACGCTTTTTCAGTTCTGCCCACAAATGTTTTATAGGATTGAGGTCAGGGCTTTGTGATGGCCACTCCAATACCTTGACTTTGTTGTCCTTAAGCCATTTTGCCACAACTTTGGAAGTATGCTTGGGGTCATTGTCCATTTGGAAGACCCATTTGCAACCAAGCTTTAACTTCCTGACTGATGTCTTGAGATGTTGCTTCAATATATATATATCAATATATAAACATAACGATGGTCATTATGGCCAAAGAGTTATATTTTTGTTTCATCAGACAAGAGGACATTCCTCCAATAAGTACGATCTTTGTTCCCATGTGCAGTTGCAAACCGTAGTCTGGCTTTTTTATGGTTGTTTTGGAGCAGTGGCTTCTTCCTTGCTGAGACCGTTCAAGTTATGTTGATATAGGACTCGTTTTACTGTGGATATAGATACTTTTGTACCTGTTTCCTAAAGCGTCTTCACAAGGTCCTTTGCTGTTGTTCTGGGATTGATTTGCAGTTTTCGCACCAAAGTATGTTAACCTTTCTGCGCACAGATTACGGGATCATTCCCCTAAACAACCGCTGAATTGCAGGGCGTCAAATTCAAAAATATTACTAAAAATATTTATAACCATGCAATCACAAGTGAAATATACCAAAACACAGCTTAGCTTGTTGTTAATCCACCTATCGTGTCAGATTTTGAAAATATGCTTTACAGAGAAAGAAATCCAAGCTTTTGTGAGTGTATCAATCAATGCTACAACAGCTAGCCCCAAATTAGCATGGTCACGAAAGTCAGAAAAGCAATAAAATTAATCGCTTACCTTTGATAATCTTCGGATGTTTGCATTCACGAGACTCCCAGTTACACAACAAATGTTATTTTTGTTCGATAAATATTACTTTTATAACAAAAAAACGCCATTTGGGTTGCGCGTTATGTTGAGAAAACTACAGTCTCGTTCCGTTCGACGAAAATTCCAAAAAGTATCCGTAATGGTCGTAGAAACATGTCAAATGTTTTTTATAATCAATCGTCAGGTTGTTTTTAACAAACATAATTGATAATATTTCAACCGGACCGTAACCTATTCAGAGAGAAAATGAAAAATGGAGAGCTCCCCTCTCGTGCGCAGGAACTATTCAGAGGACACCTGACTACTTCATTTTTCATTTTTCAAAATAAAATCCTGAAACTATGTCTAAAGCCTGGTCACAGCCCGAGGAAGCCATTGGAAAATGAATCTGGTTGATACCCCTTTAAATGGAAGACAGACTGGCCAGGAAACACAGATTAAAAAAAAATATATATATAACTTCCGGGTTATATTTTCTCAGGTTTTCGCCTGCAGAATCAGTTTTGTTATACTCACAGACAACATTTTGACAGTTTTGGAAACTTTGGAGTGTTTTCTATCATAATCTGTAAATTATATGCATATTCTACGATTTGGCCCTGAGAAATAGTCAGTTTACCTTGGGAACGTTATTTAAAAAAATAAAAATAATAATCTGACCCCTAGCGTCAAAGAAGTTAATCTCTAGGAGTCAGAACGCATCTCCTTCCTGATTGGTATGACAGCTGCATGGTCCCATGGTGTTTATACTTATGTATTAGTGTTTGTACAGATGGATGTGGTACCTTCAGGCATTTGGAAATGGCTCCCAAGGATGAACCAGACTTGTCGAGGTCTATAATTGTTTTTCTGAGGTCTTGGCTGATTTCTTTTGATTTTCCCATGATGTCAAGCAAAGAGGCACTGAGTTTGAAGGTAGGCCTTGAAATACATCCACAGGTACAACTCCAATTCACTCAAATGATGTGATGATCAGAAGCTTCTGACATAATTTTCTGGAATTTTCCAAACTGTTTGAAGGCACAGTCAACTTAGGTGAACAGAAGTGCTCTGTGCTGTTGCCTGACCCACTGGAATTGTGATACAGTGAATTATAAGGGAAATAATCTGTCTGTAAACAGTTGTTGGAAAAATGACTTGTGTCATGCACAAAGTAGATGTCCCAACCGACTTTCCAAAACGATAGTTTGTTAACAAGAAATTTGTGGAGTCGTTGAAAAATGAGTTTTAATGACTCCAACCTAAGTCTATGTAAACTTCTGACTTCAACTGTATATATTCACTCTCTTTTATATATGTTCCCGGAGGCATGCCTTTAACATTTCCATGTATTTCCCTCTGTCTATTCTAATATATGATCCTCTGTGTATGAACATCACATCTGGTGCAATTGCATGGCCTTTATAGGGGGGGTGACCAATCGGTGGATGAGGCAGAGATGCCCCAGTTACTTAATTTGATTACACCCAATTAGCAAAGTGGATAGAGAGGGAAAGATAGAGGAGAGAGAGAGAGAAGGGGGAAGAGAGAAGGAAAGGTTTTGCTTTTGTTGTTTGCGAAGCAATGCAGGCACTAGAGAATATATGTGAATGACTTGAAGTGCTCTCTACCGACGTTGGTGTGACGCTGTCCCTATATATAATGGGCAAATTAACGAGACCATCAGACCTGACCTAGGTGAACAGAAGTGCTCTGTGCTATTGCCTTCTGTACAACAGAGGCTGATAGGTCATAGGGCAGCAAAAGTTAATTGTTGTAGTGCATTTTACATGGTCCATTGTCGTAGATACACTTACTGGAAGTTTATTAATTATCCATTTGTAACAAAATTCCATTGTTCTGCCAAGAGATGCTGGATATCTTCTCAACTTCAGCTTGCTCCACAAGTTAATGCTCCTTGGTTCAATAGTGAGGTGGCGACAACATCTTTTTTTAACCAGGAAGAATATCCATACACACAAGTCAGCTACTGTGTGAGTTCAAGTGGTTATTAACGACACAGGTAGATATCCGTGTTCAAGTCCTTCTACAGTCAACATAAAATGTATTATACCTTTTATAACCTACGTTAGTGTTACAGTGTCACCTGTCATTGCAACCTGATATTGTTAGTTTCTTCAGAACATGGACTTAATTTTAATTTTATTTCACCTTTATTTAACCAGGTAGACTAGTTGAGAACAAGTTCTCATTTGCAACTGCGACCTGGCTAAGATAAAGCAAAGCAGTGCGACAAAAACAACAACACAGAGTTACAGATAAACAAACGTATAGTCAATAACACCATAGAAAAATCTATGTACAGTGTATGCAAATGTTATTTTGTAAATGACATCGCCGAAGTCGGTAGGATAGTGAGTTTTACGAGGGTATGTTAGCAGCATAAGTCAAGGAGGCTTTGTTTTAGATGTCCACAAATTCAAGTCAGAACCGTCCAGAGTAGTGATGCTGGACGGGCGGACAGGTGAGGGCAACAATCGGTTATAGAGCATGCATTTAGTTTTACTAGCATTTAAAAGCAGTTGGAGGCCACGGAAGGGATATTGTATGGCATTGAAGCTCGTTTGGAGGTCTGTTAACACAGTGTCCAAAGAACGGCCAGATGTATACAGAATGGTGTCTTTTGCATGGAGATAGATCAGAGAATCACCAGCAGCAAGAGCGACATCATAGATTTATATGAGATGAGAGTCGGCCCGAGAATTGAACCCTGTGGCATCCCCATAGACTGCCAGATGTCCGGACAACAGGCCCTCCAATTTGACACACTGAACTCTGTCTGAGAAGTAATTGGTGAACCAGGTGAGGTAGTCATTTGAGAAACCAAGGCTGTTGAGTCTGCCGATAAGAATGCTGTGATTGACAGAGTCGAAAGCCTTGGCCAGGTCGATGAATACAGCTGCACAGTTCTGTATTTTATCGATGGCGGTTATGATATTGTTTAGGACTTTAAGCATGGCTGAGGTACACCCATGACCAGCTCGGAAACCAGAATGCATAGTGGAGAAGGTACGGTGGGATTCGAAATGGTCAGTGATCTGTTTGTTAACTTGGCTTTCGAAGATTTTCCCCTTTGAAGAGGGGGATGACCGCGGTAGCTTTCCAATCTCTGGGGATCTTAGACGATACGAAAGAGAGGTTGAACAGGCTAGTAATAGGGGTTGCAACAATGGCAGTGGATAATTTTAGAAAGAGAGGCTCCAGATTGTCTAGCCCAGCTGATTTCTAGGGATCCAGATTTTGCAGCTCTTTCAGAACATCAGCTGTCTGGATTTGGGTGAAGGAGAAGGGGGGGGGGGGGGGGGGGGGCTTGGGCAAGTTGCTGCAGGGGATGCTGAGCTGTTGGCTGGGGGGTAGGGGTAGCCAGGTGGAAAGCATGGCCAGCCGTAGAAAAATGCTTATTGAAATGATCGATTATCGTAGATTTATTGATGGTGACAGTGTTTCCTAGCCTCAGTGCAGTGGGCAGCTGGAAGGAGGTGCTCTTATTCTCCATGGACTTTACAGTGTCCCAAAACTTTTTGGAATTAGTGCTACAGGATGCACATTTCTGTTTGACATTTCTGTTTCCAATCTGACTGAGCATATTGCTTCCTTGCTTCCCTGAAACACTACATATCACGGGGGCTATTCGATGCTAAAGCAGTATGCCACAGGGCATTCAATAGTGGGGTGAACCAAGGGCTATATCTGTTCTTAGTTCAACATTTTTTGAATGGGGCATGCTTATTTAAGATGGCAAGGAAAGCACTTTTAAAGAGCAACCAGGCATCCTCTACTGACGAGATGAGGTCAATATCCTTCCAGGATTCCCGGGCCAGGTTGATTAGAAAGGCCTGCTCGCTGAAGTGTTTTAGGAAGCTTTTGACAGTGATGTGGGGTGGTAGTTTGACCGCGGACCCATTACGCATGCAGGCAATGAGGCAGTGATCGCTAAGATCCTGGTTGAAGACAGCAGAGGGGTATTTAGAGGGCAAGTTGGTCAGGATGATATCTAAGAGGGTGCCCATGGTTACAGATTTAGGGTTGTACCTGGTAGGTTCCTTCATAATTAGTGTGAGATTGAGGGCATCTAGCTTAGATTGTAGTACGTCCGGGGTATTAAGCATATCTCAGTTTAGGTCATCTAACAGTACGAACTCTGAAGATAGATGTCTGCAATCAATTTGCATATGGTGTCCAGGGCACAGCTGGGGGCTGAAAGCGGTCTATAAGAAGTGGCAATGGTGAGAGACTTGTTTCTGGAAAGGTGGACTTTTAAAAGTAGAAGCTCGAATTGTTTGGGAACAGACCTGGATAGTATGACAGAACTCTGCAGTCAATCTCTGCAGTAGATTGCAACTCCCCCACCTTTGGCAGTTCTGTCTTGTCGGAAGATGTTTTAGTTAGGGATGGAAATTTCAGAATTTTTGGTGGCCTTCCTAAGCCAGGATTCAGACAAGGCTAGGACGTCAGAGTTGGCGTAGTGTGCTAAAGCATTGAATAAAACAAACATAGGGAGGAGGCTTCTGATGTTAACATGCATGAAACCAAGGCTATTACGGTTACAGAAGTCAACAAATGAGAGCGCCTGGGGAATGGGAGTGGTGCTCGAGGCTGCAGGGCCTGGGTTAACCTCTGCATCACCAGAGGAACGTAGGAGGAGTAGGATAAGGGTACGGCTAAAGGCTAAAAGAACTGGTTGTCTACTGCTTTCGGAACAGTGAGTATAAGAAGCAGCTTTCTGGGTGTGGAAGAATAGATTCAAGGCAAAATGTACAGACAAGGGTATGGTAGGATGTGAGTACAGTGGAGCAAAACCTAGGCATTGAGTGATGATGAGAGAGGTTTTGTCTCTAGAGGCACCAGTTAAGCCAGGTGAGGTCACCGCATGTGTGGGGGGGTGGAACAAAATGGCTACCTAAGGCATATTGGGCAGGGCTGGGGACTATAGTGATATAAGACAATAATCACTAACCAATACAGCAATAGACATGGCATATTGACATTAGCGAGAGGCATGTGTAGCCGAGTGATCATAGTGTCTAATGACTAGCAATAGATGAGTCAGGGAGCCAATTTAATTGTCGCTACTACACTATGCGAGCTGGAGACACGGCAATTCAGACAGCTAGCGGGCATGGGCTAGCAGATGGGCCTCTTGTGACCTCGCAACGGAAGAGTCTGTTGAAACCACCTCGGAATGTTACGTCGGCAGACCAGTCGTGATGGATTGGTGGGGCTCCGTGCCCCCAAGAAGGCAGTAAAGTATCAATTGGCAAAAAAGTATTTTAGCCCAATAAATGGCTGGTGGTCCTCTTTGGCTAGCTGGGAGATGTGTCTAGCTCGAGGCTAGCTCCAGGTGCTTGGAGCTAGCCTCGAGCTAACTGGTGCTTGCTTCGGGACAGAGAGGTTAGCCAGGAGTAGCCACTCAGATAGCAGCTAGCAAGCTGTGATGATCCGGTTTAAAGGTTCAGAGCTTGCGTTAGGAATCCGGAGATGTGGTAGGGAAAAAGCACTCCGATATGCTCTGGGTTGATATCGCGCTGTGCAGACTGGCAGGAATTGACCGGGCTGAGGCTGGCTGATGTCCAAGTTAACGGTGAGGACCGCTAGCAGTGGCTAACTGACTACTAGCTAGTAGCTAGTTAGTTGGCTAACTCCTGATTGGGGTTCCGGTTCTAAAGTATAAAAATAGCAGATTTGAGGCGGGTTGCAGGAGTGTATATTCAGTCCTTAGATGGAAAGTGAGATTAAAATGTATACGAAATATATACGAAGAGAACGATATATACTTAGGACAGGACGGGACAAGACAAAGACACACGTCTGACTGCTACACCATCTTGGATACATCTGTAAATATAGCTTGAAGATGCTTGAAAGTAGCCCCCCTACCTCATCCTTAGTTGAAACTGGGTGATTACTTCAGCGACTACATGCATCAGAACTGATCGTTAGTTAGCTAGTTGCAGTGTTTTTGCCAGTCCTCACTCTGACAGCTTTTGGATCTATTTCCCCATCTCCATATGTTGCCTCACAAAAGAAGGCATTTTAAAAAGCAGAAGCATAGTAACTTAATAAAATGTAATGTACATGAACTATTTTTTCTAACAGCATTTGGTCTCCAAATGCTCACAGAATAGCACATTTTAAAGCACCAACTATAATAAACTAAATAAAAACATAAACTAAATATATATATAAAACTAACATGAAAAAGAAGACAAAAAAAAGATAAATGAAAATGATCCATTTGACAAAGTCTTCCTCATGGCCGTGAATCTCCCAGGGCATTGATCTGCTATAGCCTCTGTGCTAGACAACAATACGGGGAAAACTGTTCATCAATAGTCTTAATGATTTCCCGGGAAGGTGAAATGATAATCCAATAGAGGTTATTTGGTTGCTTTTTAATTGTAGTCCTTCAGGAGTGAATCAAACAAGATAATGGATAAATATCATTACACTTACACTACATGACCAAAAGTATGTGGACACCTGCTCGTTAAACATCTCATTCCCAAATCATGGGCATTAATATGGAGGTCCCCCCTTTGCTTTTATAACAGCCTACACTCTTCTGTGAAGGCTTTCCACTAGATTTTGGAACATTGCTGCGGGAACTTGCTTCCATTCAACCACAAGCATTGGTGAGGTCAGGCACTGATGTTGGGCGATAAGGCCTGGCTCGCAGTCGGCATTCCAATTGATCTCAAAGGTGTTTGATGGGGTTGAGGTCACTGATCTCGCCAAACCATTTCTGTATTGACCAGGCTTTGTGCACGGGGACATTGTCATGCTGAAACAGGAAAGGACCTTCCCCAAACTGTTGCCACAATGTTGGAAGCACAGAATCGTCTAGAATGTCATTGTATTATGTAGTGTCAAGATTTCCCTTCACTGGAACTAAGGGGCCTAGACGAACCATGAAAAACAGCCCCAGACCAGTATTCCTCTTCCACCAAACCTTACAGTTGGCACTATGTATTGGGGTAGGTAGCGTTCTCCTGGTGATCTTAGGCTTGTGTGCAGCTGCTCGGCCATGGAAACGCATTTCATGAAGCTCCCGACAAACAGTTATTGTGCTGACGTTTCTTCCAGAGGCAGTTTGGAACTCGGTAGTTTTGCAAACAAGGATAGAAGATTTTTACGCTCTACTCTCTTCAGCACTTGGCAGTTCCGTTCTGTGAGCTTGTGTGGCCTACCACTTCACGGCTGAGCCATTGTTGCTCCTAGACATTTCCACCTGACCGGGGCAGCTCTAGCAGGGTAGAACTGGCTTGTTGGCACCTATGACGGTGCCACTTTGAAAGTCACTGAGCTCTTCAGTAAGGCCATTCTACTGCCAGTGTTTGTCTATGGAGATTGCATGGCTGTGTGCTCAATTTTATATAAAATGTTTCTGAGTTGTTGATTGAGGAACGTATTGCTTTTAGCTCCTAAGGTTCTCATCATGGTTTCAGTTGGAATCATTATTCAATAATACCTAAATACCTAAAGGCCAACAGAATCTAAGATATGATTGGAAGACATAATATTGCAGTTCAGGCCTCTTTGCAATCTTCACATTGGGGAGAATCATCTGAATCCTCCTAACTTGTTTTAACTCACTATATAGTAACATAAATCACACCCACAACACTGAATCAACATTGAGTTCAGAGTAATGTTTGGGGGTCAACCAACAACGAATAAACACCAACAATTTATGAATGATTTATGAATGATCCTTGGGGTTTTTCATGTTAAAATCAATATCAAAAGCAAATTGATATCCATAAATAGGACGGCTAACGAAGTTAACCATTCCTTAAATAATTAGTGATTTATTCTATTCCTGTCTGTCTCCATGCTAGCTCCACAGGCACGCACGTACACACACACGCACGCACCCACGCATGCACGTGCGTGTACACACTCACACACACACATGGACACACACTGACACACACGGACACACACAGAAACACATGAACACACACAGCCACACATGGACACAGACACACACATTCAACTGTGGACGTGTTTAACTATACTAGAAATAGCATTTGACCTTGTGGGGACCAACAAAACGTCCCCAGTGTGTCAACTTTTTGTTTGTTTACTATTCTTGTGGAGACTTGTTGTCCTGCCAAGTATAGTTAAACACATTCACACTATGACTTACACTCACACACACACACACACACACACACACACACACACACACACACACACACACACACACACACACACACACACACACACACACACACACACACACACACACACACACACACACACACACACACACACACACACACACACACAAAATATGCCACATACCCACACACCCCATCTCTTTCCCCTTCCCATACAATTCCATCCCCTCTAAATTATGAAGCATATTTAATATGTTAATGTCCCAGCTTGTCCAGAGCCTCATGCTTCATTAAGTCAGCAGCAGAAATAGACTTAGGCAATGAAAATGAACCCCATTAGGCCTCAAACACAAGGGGGGTGTTTAGGGTCGTACTGCATCACTGCAGCCCTGTGTCTGGCTGGCTGGCTGGCTGGCTGGCTGGGTGTGTGTGTGTGTGTGTGTGTGTGTGTGTGTGTGTGTGTGTGTGTGTGTGTGTGTGTGTGTGTGTGTGTGTGTGTGTGTGTGTGTGTGTGTGTGTGTGTGTGTGTGTGTTGTCCAGGTAGTTACATAGGAGTTACATAGGAGTTACATAGGAGTTGCATAGGAGTTGCATAGGAGTTGCATAGGAGTTACATAGGAGTTACATAGGAGTTGCATAGGAGTTGCATAGGAGTTGCATAGGAGTTACAAAGGAGTTGCATAGGAGTTGCATAGGAGTTACAAAGGAGTTGCATAGGAGTTACATAGGAGTTACATAGGAGTTACAAAGGGGTTGAATAGGAGTTACAAAGGGGTTGAATAGGAGTTACAAAGGGGTTGAATAGGAGTTACAAAGGGGTTGAATAGGAGTTACAAAGGGGTTGAATAGGAGTTGCATAGGAGTTGCATAGGAGTTACATAGGAGTTACATAGGAGTTACAAAGGGGTTGAATAGGAGTTACAAAGGGGTTGAATAGGTGTTGCATAGGAGTTGCATAGGAGTTACATAGGAGTTACAAAGGCACGGGTCACACGATTTAATGCCCAGGCACTACAGGGTAGGTGTGCATTATCTCTGGTGTTTGTGTGTCTGGGTCTGAGTCTGTGTCTGTGTGTCTGTCAGTGTGTCTGTCTATGTGTGTGTACGCGTATGCATGTATGCGTGTGTTTGTTTCTCTGTTTGTGTGTGTGTGTGTGTGTGTGTGTGTGTGTGTGTGTGTGTGTGTGTGTGTGTGTGTGTGTGTGTGTGTGTGTGTGTGTGTGTGTGTGTGTGTGTGTGTGTGTGTGTGTGTGTGTGTGTGTGTGTGTGTGTGTGTGTGTGTGTGTGTGTGTGTGTGTGTGTGTGTGTGTGTGTGTGATTTCGGGAGCAGTAGTGTGTGGGTGTGCATTAGCCCTGCCTCCTCATGTATCTCCTTGCTTTAATCCTCCTCCATTTCCCCAAGGACTTTCTGCTGTAGTCTTACATGCTGTTCTGGCTCTCAGCTCATCTTAGCTACATGTCAACAAGCTTCTTAACAACCCTCTGCCGAGGGAGTGGTTGGCCGAATGAATTAAAATAGAAGTCAGTAGGACTGTGTGCGTCCCAGATGGCACCCTAATCCCCTACATAGTTCACTACTTTTGACATGAGCCCTCGCAGGGCACCATTTGGGATGCTCATGAGGTAACACTTTACTGAAAATTCGGCCAGTTATAAAACACTATGATGGAATTTACACTGTATCCACCGCTCCATTTATTCAGAATTTGCTAGTGGTTACATTTCCAAAATGTTATATATACATTTTCAGAAATGCTGGTAAATTAGCTTTTATTGTTTAAAAAATGTATTAAATAGATTGGAGTGTTTTTCCAGATCGAATCATGGCCAGTATGTTGAACATCTATTACCTGATGTTGTCATTTCAGAGATGATGTTCCTCCTCACACTCAGACGAATAAGTAGTGCTGCTAGGTTTTACACAGTCAAATGGAAGACATATCTACTTTTTTTATATAACTCTACCAATGTTACATTTGTGACATCAATATTAAAAACATTTTTTTTTTTTTAAGTATTAAATACAGTAACATGAGATTTGACACCTTAGTCATTTAGCAGATGCTTTTATGCAGAACAACTTCCAGTTAGTGCATTCATCTTAAGACAGCTAGGTAAACACAACCACATACTGTATCACAGTCAAATATATAGTAATCCCCAGAATATAGCTAAATGTGTTTGTAAGCAACCTCTAACTACTGTAGTCCCAATACAATAAATCGCCAGAATTTAGCAAAATGTGTTCTCTTCTTTTGTGTTTTATAATGGGAAGTTACCAGTCTCTTTGGTGGGACTGCTATGCACAAATTAATTGGCCTTCAACTACACCACAAATAATCCCCAGAAAATGAGAAAATAGGGAAAAATTATCAATATCTTCTTTGTGATTTAATTATTTATTCGGGTAGTCACCACCAGCATGATCTGTCGGTCGCTTCAACAGACAAAGGGGAGAGATGCCGACTGAATGCTGTGAAAGGTCTGTGTGTGGGTGTCCTACAACACTGATGTGTTGGGAAAGGGTTGTGTGTGTGTGTCCTACAACACTGATGTGTTGGGAAAGGGTTGTGTGTGTGTGTCCTACAACACTGATGTGTTGGGAAAGGGTTGTGTGTGTGTGTGTCCTACAACACTGATGTGTTGGGAAAGGGTTGTGTGTGTGTGTCCTACAACACTGATGTGTTGGGAAAGGGTTGTGTGTGAGTGTGTGTCCTACAGCACTGACATGGAGTGAATGGGCATAACTAGATTAGGCTGGGTCGGGCTGGGTGAGTTGTTTGGTGGCTGGGTCGGGGATATGGAGTGAGTTGTTTGGTGGCTGGGTCGGGGATATGCAGTGAGTTGTTTGGTGGCTGGGTCGGGGATATGGAGTGAGTTGTTTGGTGGCTGGGTCGGGGATATGCAGTGAGTTGTTTGGTGGCTGGGTCGGGGATATGGAGTGAGTTGTTTGGTGGCTGGGTCGGGGATATGCAGTGAGTTGTTTGGTGGCTGGGTCGGGGATATGCAGTGAGTTGTTTGGTGGCTGGGTCGGGGATATGGAGCGAGTTGTTTGGTTGCCAGTTCGGGGATATGGAGCGAGTTGTTTGGTGGCTGGGTCGGGGATATGCAGTGAGTTGTTTGGTGGCTGGGTCGGGGATATGGAGCGAGTTATTTGGTTGCCAGTTCGGGGATATGGAGCGAGTTGTTTGGTTGCCAGTTCGGGGATATGGAGCGAGTTGTTTGGTTGCCAGTTCGGGGATATGGAGCGAGTTGTTTGGTGGCTGGGTCGGGGATATGGAGCGAGTTGTTTGGTGGCTGGGTCGGGGATATGGAGCGAGTTGTTTGGTGGCTGGGTCGGGGATATGTAGTGAGTTGTTTGGTGGCTGGGTCGGGGATATGCAGTGAGTTGTTTGGTGGCTGGGTCGGGGATATGGAGCGAGTTGTTTGGTGGCTGGGTCGGGGATATGCAGTGAGTTGTTTGGTGGCTGGGTCGGGGATATGGAGTGAGTTGTTTGGTGGCTGGGTCGGGGATATGGAGCGAGTTGTTTGGTGGCTGGGTCGGGGATATGGAGTGAGTTGTTTGGTGGCTGGGTCGGGGATATGGAGCGAGTTGTTTGGTTGCCAGTTCGGGGATATGGAGTGAGTTGTTTGGTGGCTGGGTCGGGGATATGGAGCGAGTTGTTTGGTTGCCAGTTCGGGGATATGGAGCGAGTTGTTTGGTGGCTGGGTCGGGGATATGGAGCGAGTTGTTTGGTGGCTGGGTCGGGGATATGGAGCGAGTTGTTTGGTGGCTGGGTCGGGGATATGCAGTGAGTTGTTTGGTGGCTGGGTCGGGGATATGCAGTGAGTTGTTTGGTGGCTGGGTCGGGGATATGGAGCGAGTTGTTTGGTGGCTGGGTCGGGGATATGCAGTGAGTTGTTTGGTGGCTGGGTCGGGGATATGGAGTGAGTTGTTTGGTGGCTGGGTCGGGGATATGGAGCGAGTTGTTTGGTGGCTGGGTCGGGGATATGGAGTGAGTTGTTTGGTGGCTGGGTCGGGGATATGGAGCGAGTTGTTTGGTTGCCAGTTCGGGGATATGGAGTGAGTTGTTTGGTGGCTGGGTCGGGGATATGGAGCGAGTTGTTTGGTTGCCAGTTCGGGGATATGGAGCGAGTTGTTTGGTGGCTGGGTCGGGGATATGGAGCGAGTTGTTTGGTGGCTGGGTCGGGGATATGGAGCGAGTTGTTTGGTGGCTGGGTCGGGGATATGCAGTGAGTTGTTTGGTGGCTGGGTCGGGGATATGCAGTGAGTTGTTTGGTGGCTGGGTCGGGGATATGGAGCGAGTTGTTTGGTGGCTGGGTCGGGGATATGCAGTGGGTTGTTTGGTGGCTGGGTCGGGGATATGGAGCGAGTTGTTTGGTGGCTGGGTCGGGGATATGCAGTGAGTTGTTTGGTGGCTGGGTCGGGGATATGCAGTGAGTTGTTTGGTGGCTGGGTCGGGGATATGGAGTGAGTTGTTTGGTGGCTGGGTCGGGGATATGCAGTGAGTTGTTTGGTGGCTGGGTCGGGGATATGGAGTGAGTTGTTTGGTGGCTGGGTCGGGGATATGCAGTGAGTTGTTTGGTGGCTGGGTCGGGGATATGCAGTGAGTTGTTTGGTGGCTGGGTCGGGGATATGGAGCGAGTTGTTTGGTTGCCAGTTCGGGGATATGGAGCGAGTTGTTTGGTGGCTGGGTCGGGGATATGGAGCGAGTTGTTTGGTGGCTGGGTCGGGGATATGGAGCGAGTTGTTTGGTGGCTGGGTCGGGGATATGCAGTGAGTTGTTTGGTGGCTGGGTCGGGGATATGCAGTGAGTTGTTTGGTGGCTGGGTCGGGGATATGGAGTGAGTTGTTTGGTGGCTGGGTCGGGGATATGGAGCGAGTTGTTTGGTGGCTGGGTCGGGGATATGCAGTGAGTTGTTTGGTGGCTGGGTCGGGGATATGGAGCGAGTTGTTTGGTGGCTGGGTCGGGGATATGCAGTGAGTTGTTTGGTGGCTGGGTCGGGGATATGCAGTGAGTTGTTTGGTGGCTGGGTCGGGGATATGGAGTGAGTTGTTTGGTGGCTGGGTCGTGGATATGGAGCGAGTTGTTTGGTGGCTGGGTCGGGGATATGCAGTGAGTTGTTTGGTGGCTGGGTCGGGGATATGGAGTGAGTTGTTTGGTGGCTGGGTCGGGGATATGGAGCGAGTTGTTTGGTGGCTGGGTCGGGGATATGGAGCGAGTTGTTTGGTTGCCAGTTCGGGGATATGGAGTGAGTTGTTTGGTGGCTGGGTCGGGGATATGCAGTGAGTTGTTTGGTGGCTGGGTCGGGGATATGGAGTGAGTTGTTTGGTGGCTGGGTCGGGGATATGGAGCGAGTTGTTTGGTTGCCAGTTCGGGGATATGGAGTGAGTTGTTTGGTGGCTGGGTCGGGGATATGGAGCGAGTTGTTTGGTTGCCAGTTCGGGGATATGGAGCGAGTTGTTTGGTGGCTGGGTCGGGGATATGGAGCGAGTTGTTTGGTTGCCAGTTCGGGGATATGGAGCGAGTTGTTTGGTTGCCAGTTCGGGGATATGGAGCGAGTTGTTTGGTTGCCAGTTCGGGGATATGGAGCGAGTTGTTTGGTGGCTGGGTCGGGGATATGGAGCGAGTTGTTTGGTGGCTGGGTCGGGGATATGGAGTGAGTTGTTTGGTGGCTGGGTCGGGGATATGGAGCGAGTTGTTTGGTGGCTGGGTCGGGGATATGGAGCGAGTTGTTTGGAGGCTGGGTCGAGGACAAAAGCGTCATGCTCATAAGGGGCACAGGAGCATGTGCCCCCTCAGATGTGTCCTGTAATTATTGTGTTACATCATACATTCAACATGATTACCCTATTTAACTTAATCAACTGTTAAAAGTGAAAAAATTGCACAAGACATGACGTATATATATTTTTTATTAGCCAGTTTAGAACAAATTCTTATTTTCAATGACAGCCTAGGAACAGTGGGTTAATTGCCTTGTTCAGGGGTAGAACAACAGATTTGTACCTTGTCAGCTCGGTGATTCGATCTTGCAACCTTTGAGGTTACCAGTCCAACGCTCTAACCACTAGGCTACCTGCCGCCCATGTACTTCAGCACAGTATTTTTCCATTGTACCGTTAATCACTTCTTTTGTTAATAGATTATCCAGGATATTGACTAGAATGAAGAGAATGTGATAGAGGATGAGCAGGAGAAATATATAGTGTTTTTATTTATTTTACCTTTATTTAACTAGGCAAGTCCGTTAGGAACATATTATTATTTTCAAGGACGGCCTAGGAACAGTGGGTTAACTGCCTTTTTCGGGCAGAACGACACATTTTCACCTTGTAGGCTCAGGGATTCGATCTTGCAACCTTTCGGTTACTAGTCCAACGAGCTAACCACTATAAATATTTCTCCACTCATCCTGTGCTGGATAGATACAGTCCAGAGGGAGAGAGGGGGGATGGAAATACAGTGCCTTCAGAAAGGATTCACACCCCTTGACTTATTCCACATTTTGTTGTGTTACAGCCTGAATTTAAAATGTATTAAATCGATTTTGCTTTTGCACCCATCTACACTCAATATACCATAATGACAAAGTTAAAACATGTTTTTGAAAATGTTAGCACATTTACTGAAAAATAACAATCACAAAAGTTCCAAAGGAATAAAGACATTTCAAAGGTCAAATTATGTCTACATAAAGTGTTTTAATGATCTGCAAAAAGTTACAACTGGGAAAATAAATAAACATAAATATGGGTTGTTTTTACAATGGTGTTTGTTCTTCATTGGTTGCCGTTTTCTTGTGGCAACAGGTCACAATATTGCTGCTGTGATGGCGCCCTGTGGTATATCACCCAGTAGATATGGGAGTTTATCAAAATTGGATTTGTTTTTTAATTCTGTGTGAATCTGTGTAATCTGAGGGAAATATGTGTCTCTAATATGGTCATAGATTTGGCAAGAGGTTAAGAAGTGCAACTCAGTTTACGCACATAGCCTGTCTTCTCTTGAGAACCTGGTCTGCTACGGCGGCCTTTCTTAATAGCAAGGTTATGCTCACTGAATATGTACATAGTCAGAGCATTCTTTAGTTGTGGGTCAGTCACCGTGGTCAGGTGTTCCACCACTATGAACTCTCTTTTTAGGGCCAAATAGCATTCTAGTTTGCTCTGTTTTTTAATTAATTTTATTTTATTGTCTTTTTGTTTTCTCATGATTTGATTGGGTCTAATTGTGTTGCTGTCCTGGGGCTCTGTGGGGTCTGTTTGTGTTTGTGAACAGAGCCCCAGGACCAGCTTGCTTAGGGGACTTTTCTCCAGGTTCATCTCTCTGTAGGTGATGGCTTTGTTATGGAAGGTTTGGGAATCACTTCCTTTTAGGTGGTTGTAGAATGTAACGGCTGTTTATGGATTTTGGTCATTAGTGGATATCTGCCTAATGCTGCATATGTTCGTTCATGTGTGTTGTAAAACAAAAGAGTGGGAGGTTGCAATGTTTGTAATATAATAATAATATAGAACTTGGTTGTGAGAGCAAGAGAGAGACAGATAAAGAGAGAGAGACCAATAATTCACATAATGGGACAAACACCAAATTGAGACTGTGTGTAGAATTTTGCAAAAAATATCCTCTGTGTACAACTTAAAACACTAAACAATGCATGCAGTCTCAATTTGGTGTTTGTTCCATTTTGTGAATACTTGGTCTTTCTCTCTTTATCTGTCTCTCTCTTGCTCTCTCTCTCTCTCTCTCTCTCGCTCTCTCTCTCTTTCGCTCTCTCTCTCTCTTTCTCACTCTCTCTCTCGCTCACACACACCCACACACACACACAACCAAAGAAAATGTTGATTGACAAAGAAGTCATGGCAGCGTTTTTTTGCCAAATGAATTAATTTATGTATTGAGGGGCAGCAGGGGGGCGGCAGGTAGCCTGGTGATTAGAGCGTTGGACAAATCCCCAAGCTGACAAGGTAACAGTCTGTCATTCTGCCCCTGAACAAGGCAGTTAACCCACTATTCCTAACCCACTGCTGTCATTGTAAATAAGAAATTGTTCTCAACTTACATGCCTAGTTAAATAAAGGTAAAAATACATATATATACAGTGAGGGAAAAAAGTATTTGATCCCCTGCTGATTTTGTACGTTTGCCCACTGACAAAGAAATGATCAGTCTATAATTTTAATGGTAGGTTTATTTGAACAGTGAGAGACAGAATATCAACAAAAAAATCCAGAAAAACGCATGTCAAAAATGTTATGAATTGATTTGCATTTTAATGAGGGAAATAAGTATTTGACCCCTCTGCAAAACATGACTTACTACTTGGTGGCAAAACCCTTGTTGGCAATCACAGAGGTCAGACGTTTCTTGTAGTTGGCCACCAGGTTTGCACACATCTCAGGAGGGATTTTGTCCCACTCCTCTTTGCAGATCTTCTTCAAGTCATTAAGGTTTCGAGGCTGACGTTTGGCAACTCGAACCTTCAGCTCCCTCCACAGATTTTCTATGGGATTAAGGTCTGGAGTCTGGCTAGGCCACTCCAGGACCTTAATGTGCTTCTTCTTGAGCCACTCCTTTGTTGCCTTGGCCGTGTGTTTTGGGTCATTGTCATGCTGGAATACCCATCCACGACCCATTTTCAATACCCTGGCTGAGGGAAGGAGGTTTTCACCCAAGATTTGACGGTACATGGCCCCGTCCATCGTCCCTTTGATGCAGTGAAGTTGTCCTGTCCCTTTAGCAGAAAAACACCCCCAAAGCATAATGTTTCCACCTCCATGTTTGACGGTGGGGATGGTTTCTTGGGGTCATAGGCAGCATTCCTCCTCCTCCAAACACGGCAAGTTGGGTTGATGCCAAAGAACTCCATTTTGGTCTCATCTGACCACAACACGTTCACCCAGTTGTCCTCTGAATCATTCAGATGTTCATTGGCAAACTTCAGACGGGCATGTATATGTGCTTTCTTGAGCAGGGGGACCTTGCGGGCGCTGCAGGATTTCAGTCCTTCACGGCATAGTGTGTTACCAATTGTTTTCTTGATGACTATGGTCCCAGCTGCCTTGAGATCATTGACAAGATCCTCCTGTGTAGTTCTGGGCTGATTCCTCACCGTTCTCATGATCATTGCAACTCCACGAGGTGAGATCTTGCATGGAGCCCCAGGCTGAGGGAGATTGACAGTTCTTTTGTGTTTCTTCCATTTGCGAATAATCACAGAAACTGTTGTCACCTTCTCACCAAGCTGCTTGGCGATGGTCTTGTAGCCCATTCCAGCCTTGTGTAGGTCTACAATCTTGTCCCTGACATCCTTGGAGAGCTCTTTGGTCTTGGCCATGGTGGAGAGTTTGGAATCTGATTGATTGATTGCTTCTGTGGACAGGTATCTTTTATACAGGTAAGAAACTGAGATTAGGAGCACTCCCTTTAAGAGTGTGCTCCTAATCTCCGTTCGTTACCTGTATGAAAGACACCTGGGAGCCAGAAATCTTTTTGATTGAGAAGGGGTCAAATACTTATTTCCCTCATTAAAATGCAAATCAATTTATAACATTTTTGACATGCATTTTTCTGGATATTTTTGTTGTTATTCTGTCTCTCACTGTTCAAATAAACCTACCATTAAAATTATAGACTGATAATTTCTTTGTCAGTGGGCAAACGTACAAAATCAGCAGGGGATCAAATACTTTTTTCCCTCACTGTATATTCTAAAGATAATATGACAATAATAGATATGAAGGTGTATGTTCATATGTGTGCTGGAATATATTATAACAACTTTAACTGAAAGAAATAGACACTGATTTGACAAACAGCTCACCGAGTAAAATAACCCCAAGGCAACAACCATCATTGGAAAATCTGATTATTAGTAGGCCTTCAATCTCTCCTCAATCCTGCTATTTGGGAATAAACTGCTTTGTTCATTAGTAGAAAAGGCTTTTTCCTCCTACCCGTCAATTTGAATAGGTCACTAGTGTCTACTGCTAGCCTCTCTCTTCCCAGTGAGTTAGCTTTCTACCACAGCGTTTCAAACGAGGAACCGGATGGCACACTTATTATAGAGCACAGGTGTCAAACACATTCCACGGAGGGCTGAGTGTCTGGGTTTTCGCTCCACCCTTGTACTTTATTGATGAATTAAGGTCACTAATTAGTAAGGAACTCCCCTCACCTGGTTGTCTAGGTCTTAATAAAAAGGAAAACCCAAAAACCCTCAGACACTCGTCCCTCAGTTGAATGAGTTTGACACCGCTGTTCTCGTGTATTCCATCCAAATAGAAGCACATTTTTATTTATTTTTTCTCAGACAGGCATACACACACGAATACTGAAGATCGAGGTGTAATGTGCTTTACTCTAATCAGGATAAAGCTCCAGGCACCGTCTGTCTTTGAGACCGCTAACCAAGCGTAGGAGACAAGGGAGGTGGCCTGCCCGTGCTGCTTGGCATGGTGGGTACCTGAGCAGTGGCAGTGGTGGCGGAGACATACAGTAGCTGGGTGTTTCCTTGCTCTGTGCCCTGCTTGTTTATGTTTCCTCCAGAAGCTCCAAGGGCAGTGGTGTGTAATAACGAGGCATCCAGAAGCTCCAAGGGCAGTGGTGTGTAATAACGAGGCATCCAGAAGCTCCAAGGGCAGTGGTGTGTAATAACGAGGCATCCAGAAGATCCAAGGGCAGTGGTGTGTAATAACGAGGCATCCAGAAGATCCAAGGGCAGTGGTGTGTAATAACGAGGCATCCAGAAGATCCAAGGGCAGTGGTGTGTAATAACGAGGCATCCAGAAGATCCAATGGCAGTGGTGTGTAATAACGAGGCATCCAGAAGATCCAAGGGCAGTGGTGTGTAATAACGAGACATCCAGAAGCTCCAAGGGCAGTGGTGTGTAATAACGAGGCATCCAGAAGCTCCAAGGGCAGTGGTGTGTAATAACGAGGCATCCAGAAGATCCAAAGGCAGTGGTGTGTAATAACGAGGCATCCAGCAGATCCAAGGGTAGTGGTGTGTAATAATGAGGCATCCAGAAGCTCCAAGGGCAGTGGTGTGTAATAACGAGGCATCCAGCAGATCCAAGGGTAGTGGTGTGTAATAATGAGGCATCCAGCAGATCCAAGGGTAGTGGTGTGTAATAATGAGGCATCCAGCAGATCCAAGGGTAGTGGTGTGTAATAATGAGGCATCCAGCAGATCCAAGGGTAGTGGTGTGTAATAATGAGGCATCCAGCAGATCCAAGGGTAGTGGTGTGTAATAATGAGGCATCCAGCAGATCCAAGGGTAGTGGTGTGTAATAATGAGGCATCCAGCAGATCCAAGGGCAGTGGTGTGTAATAACGAGGCATCCAGCAGATCCAAGGGTAGTGGTGTGTAATAATGAGGCATCCAGCAGATCCAAGGGTAGTGGTGTGTAATAATGAGGCATCCAGCAGATCCAAGGGTAGTGGTGTGTAATAACGAGGCATCCAGCAGATCCAAGGGTAGTGGTGTGTAATAATGAGGCATCCAGCAGATCCAAGGGTAGTGGTGTGTAATAATGAGGCATCCAGCAGATCCAAGGGTAGTGGTGTGTAATAATGAGGCATCCAGCAGATCCAAGGGTAGTGGTGTGTAATAATGAGGCATCCAGCAGATCCAAGGGTAGTGGTGTGTAATAATGAGGCATCCAGCAGATCCAAGGGTAGTGGTGTGTAATAATGAGGCATCCAGCAGATCCAAGGGTAGTGGTGTGTAATAATGAGGCATCCAGCAGATCCAAGGGTAGTGGTGTGTAATAATGAGGCATCCAGCAGATCCAAGGGTAGTGGTGTGTAATAATGAGGCATCCAGCAGATCCAAGGGTAGTGGTGTGTAATAATGAGGCATCCAGCAGATCCAAGGGTAGTGGTGTGTAATAATGAGGCATCCAGCAGATCCAAGGGTAGTGGTGTGTAATAATGAGGCATCCAGCAGATCCAAGGGTAGTGGTGTGTAATAATGAGGCATCCAGCAGATCCAAGGGTAGTGGTGTGTAATAATGAGGCATCCAGCAGATCCAAGGGTAGTGGTGTGTAATAATGAGGCATCCAGCAGATCCAAGGGTAGTGGTGTGTAATAATGAGGCATCCAGCAGATCCAAGGGTAGTGGTGTGTAATAATGAGGCATCCAGCAGATCCAAGGGTAGTGGTGTGTAATAATGAGGCATCCAGCAGATCCAAGGGTAGTGGTGTGTAATAATGAGGCATCCAGCAGATCCAAGGGTAGTGGTGTGTAATAATGAGGCATCCAGCAGATCCAAGGGTAGTGGTGTGTAATAATGAGGCATCCAGCAGATCCAAGGGTAGTGGTGTGTAATAATGAGGCATCCAGCAGATCCAAGGGTAGTGGTGTGTAATAATGAGGCATCCAGCAGATCCAAGGGTAGTGGTGTGTAATAATGAGGCATCCAGCAGATCCAAGGGTAGTGGTGTGTAATAATGAGGCATCCAGCAGATCCAAGGGTAGTGGTGTGTAATAATGAGGCATCCAGCAGATCCAAGGGTAGTGGTGTGTAATAATGAGGCATCCAGCAGATCCAAGGGCAGTGCTGTGTAATAACGAGGCATCCAGCAGATCCAAGGGTAGTGGTGTGTAATAATGAGGCATCCAGCAGATCCAAGGGTAGTGGTGTGTAATAATGAGGCATCCAGCAGATCCAAGGGCAGTGGTGTGTAATAACGAGGCATCCAGCAGATCCAAGGGTAGTGGTGTGTAATAATGAGGCATCCAGCAGATCCAAGGGTAGTGGTGTGTAATAATGAGGCATCCAGCAGATCCAAGGGTAGTGGTGTGTAATAATGAGGCATCCAGCAGATCCAAGGGTAGTGGTGTGTAATAATGAGGCATCCAGCAGATCCAAGGGCAGTGGTGTGTAATAATGAGGCATCCAGCAGATCCAAGGGTAGTGGTGTGTAATAATGAGGCATCCAGCAGATCCAAGGGCAGTGGTGTGTAATAATGAGGCATCCAGCAGATCCAAGGGTAGTGGTGTGTAATAATGAGGCATCCAGCAGATCCAAGGGTAGTGGTGTGTAATAATGAGGCATCCAGCAGATCCAAGGGTAGTGGTGTGTAATAATGAGGCATCCAGCAGATCCAAGGGTAGTGGTGTGTAATAATGAGGCATCCAGCAGATCCAAGGGTAGTGGTGTGTAATAATGAGGCATCCAGCAGATCCAAGGGTAGTGGTGTGTAATAATGAGGCATCCAGCAGATCCAAGGGTAGTGGTGTGTAATAATGAGGCATCCAGCAGATCCAAGGGTAGTGGTGTGTAATAATGAGGCATCCAGCAGATCCAAGGGTAGTGGTGTGTAATAATGAGGCATCCAGCAGATCCAAGGGTAGTGGTGTGTAATAATGAGGCATCCAGCAGATCCAAGGGCAGTGGTGTGTAATAACGAGGCATCCAGCAGATCCAAGGGTAGTGGTGTGTAATAATGAGGCATCCAGCAGATCCAAGGGTAGTGGTGTGTAATAATGAGGCATCCAGCAGATCCAAGGGCAGTGGTGTGTAATAACGAGGCATCCAGCAGATCCAAGGGTAGTGGTGTGTAATAATGAGGCATCCAGCAGATCCAAGGGTAGTGGTGTGTAATAATGAGGCATCCAGCAGATCCAAGGGTAGTGGTGTGTAATAATGAGGCATCCAGCAGATCCAAGGGTAGTGGTGTGTAATAATGAGGCATCCAGCAGATCCAAGGGTAGTGGTGTGTAATAATGAGGCATCCAGCAGATCCAAGGGTAGTGGTGTGTAATAATGAGGCATCCAGCAGATCCAAGGGTAGTGGTGTGTAATAATGAGGCATCCAGCAGATCCAAGGGTAGTGGTGTGTAATAATGAGGCATCCAGCAGATCCAAGGGTAGTGGTGTGTAATAATGAGGCATCCAGCAGATCCAAGGGTAGTGGTGTGTAATAATGAGGCATCCAGCAGATCCAAGGGTAGTGGTGTGTAATAATGAGGCATCCAGCAGATCCAAGGGTAGTGGTGTGTAATAATGAGGCATCCAGCAGATCCAAGGGCAGTGCTGTGTAATAACGAGGCATCCAGCAGATCCAAGGGTAGTGGTGTGTAATAATGAGGCATCCAGCAGATCCAAGGGTAGTGGTGTGTAATAATGAGGCATCCAGCAGATCCAAGGGCAGTGGTGTGTAATAACGAGGCATCCAGCAGATCCAAGGGTAGTGGTGTGTAATAATGAGGCATCCAGCAGATCCAAGGGTAGTGGTGTGTAATAATGAGGCATCCAGCAGATCCAAGGGTAGTGGTGTGTAATAATGAGGCATCCAGCAGATCCAAGGGTAGTGGTGTGTAATAATGAGGCATCCAGCAGATCCAAGGGCAGTGGTGTGTAATAATGAGGCATCCAGCAGATCCAAGGGTAGTGGTGTGTAATAATGAGGCATCCAGCAGATCCAAGGGCAGTGGTGTGTAATAATGAGGCATCCAGCAGATCCAAGGGTAGTGGTGTGTAATAATGAGGCATCCAGCAGATCCAAGGGTAGTGGTGTGTAATAATGAGGCATCCAGCAGATCCAAGGGTAGTGGTGTGTAATAATGAGGCATCCAGCAGATCCAAGGGTAGTGGTGTGTAATAATGAGGCATCCAGCAGATCCAAGGGTAGTGGTGTGTAATAATGAGGCATCCAGCAGATCCAAGGGTAGTGGTGTGTAATAATGAGGCATCCAGCAGATCCAAGGGTAGTGGTGTGTAATAATGAGGCATCCAGCAGATCCAAGGGTAGTGGTGTGTAATAATGAGACATCCAGCAGATCCAAGGGTAGTGGTGTGTAATAATGAGGCATCCAGCAGATCCAAGGGCAGTGCTGTGTAATAACGAGGCATCCAGCAGATCCAAGGGTAGTGGTGTGTAATAATGAGGCATCCAGCAGATCCAAGGGTAGTGGTGTGTAATAATGAGGCATCCAGCAGATCCAAGGGCAGTGGTGTGTAATAACGAGGCATCCAGCAGATCCAAGGGTAGTGGTGTGTAATAATGAGGCATCCAGCAGATCCAAGGGTAGTGGTGTGTAATAATGAGGCATCCAGCAGATCCAAGGGTAGTGGTGTGTAATAATGAGGCATCCAGCAGATCCAAGGGTAGTGGTGTGTAATAATGAGGCATCCAGCAGATCCAAGGGCAGTGGTGTGTAATAATGAGGCATCCAGCAGATCCAAGGGTAGTGGTGTGTAATAATGAGGCATCCAGCAGATCCAAGGGCAGTGGTGTGTAATAATGAGGCATCCAGCAGATCCAAGGGTAGTGGTGTGTAATAATGAGGCATCCAGCAGATCCAAGGGTAGTGGTGTGTAATAATGAGGCATCCAGCAGATCCAAGGGTAGTGGTGTGTAATAATGAGGCATCCAGCAGATCCAAGGGTAGTGGTGTGTAATAATGAGGCATCCAGCAGATCCAAGGGTAGTGGTGTGTAATAATGAGGCATCCAGCAGATCCAAGGGTAGTGGTGTGTAATAATGAGGCATCCAGCAGATCCAAGGGTAGTGGTGTGTAATAATGAGGCATCCAGCAGATCCAAGGGTAGTGGTGTGTAATAATGAGGCATCCAGCAGATCCAAGGGCAGTGGTGTGTAATAACGAGGCATCCAGCAGATCCAAGGGTAGTGGTGTGTAATAATGAGGCATCCAGCAGATCCAAGGGTAGTGGTGTGTAATAATGAGGCATCCAGCAGATCCAAGGGCAGTGGTGTGTAATAACGAGGCATCCAGCAGATCCAAGGGTAGTGGTGTGTAATAATGAGGCATCCAGCAGATCCAAGGGTAGTGGTGTGTAATAATGAGGCATCCAGCAGATCCAAGGGTAGTGGTGTGTAATAATGAGGCATCCAGCAGATCCAAGGGTAGTGGTGTGTAATAATGAGGCATCCAGCAGATCCAAGGGTAGTGGTGTGTAATAATGAGGCATCCAGCAGATCCAAGGGTAGTGGTGTGTAATAATGAGGCATCCAGCAGATCCAAGGGTAGTGGTGTGTAATAATGAGGCATCCAGCAGATCCAAGGGCAGTGGTGTGTAATAATGAGGCATCCAGCAGATCCAAGGGCAGTGGTGTGTAATAATGAGGCATCCAGCAGATCCAAGGGTAGTGGTGTGTAATAACGAGGCATCCAGCAGATCCAAGGGTAGTGGTGTGTAATAACGAGGCATCCAGCAGATCCAAGGGCAGTGGTGTGTAATAACGAGGCATCCAGCAGATCCAAGGGTAGTGGTGTGTAATAATGAGGCATCCAGCAGATCCAAGGGCAGTGGTGTGTAATAATGAGGCATCCAGCAGATCCAAGGGCAGTGGTGTGTAATAATGAGGCATCCAGCAGATCCAAGGGCAGTGGTGTGTAATAACGAGGCATCCAGCAGATCCAAGGGTAGTGGTGTGTAATAATGAGGCATCCAGCAGATCCAAGGGTAGTGGTGTGTAATAATGAGGCATCCAGCAGATCCAAGGGTAGTGGTGTGTAATAATGAGGCATCCAGCAGATCCAAGGGTAGTGGTGTGTAATAATGAGGCATCCAGCAGATCCAAGGGTAGTGGTGTGTAATAATGAGGCATACTTACACAGACAGGAAACTGCTTCACTGGAAGAAAATGACTCCCGTTTTATCTGTGTTAAAGTCAGTGTGTGTTTTCATGAAGGTCAAGTTGCAGTTTGAAATCCTTGGCATTACTATAGTTGGGTGTTTGTGTTTCGTAAATATGATGACTCACAAGTATTCCTTTACAGAAAATATTCCGGAGTACATCCGATGAATTTTCACATCCAACTACTTTCTTTCTGATAAGTGACAATATTATCCTGACTTTAAACTTTACAGAGATAGTGGTCCATTTCAAATTATTAACAACCTAACCCTCCTCTTTCTCTCCTCTCTCTCCAGCTGGAACTACTTATATATTTGGCCGTGACGGTGGACTAATCACGTATACATGGCCTCCCAATGACAGGCCCAGCACGCGGGCAGACAGGCTGGCTATAGGTTTCAGCACACAGCTGGAGGATGCTGTTCTGGTGAGGGTGGACAGCTCATCTGGCCTTGGAGACTACCTGAAGCTACACATTGTAAGTCTCTACTACTCTACTCAGCCTCTACTGTTGTCCTACTGATACTCTACTCTATTCTACTCTACTCAGCCTCTACCGTTGTCCTACTGATACTCTAATCTATTCTACTCTACTCAGACTCTACTCTAATTCACTAGTTTATGTATATCCTAATACACACCCACAAATATGCTACATGATGATTCTGGTGATGATGAGGATGAT
Organism: Salvelinus alpinus; assembly: GCF_045679555.1. NCBI lineage: Eukaryota > Metazoa > Chordata > Actinopteri > Salmoniformes > Salmonidae > Salvelinus > Salvelinus alpinus. Next base: position 84,828,686 of record NC_092088.1, on the reverse strand, counting down.
GTGGATGCTGGTGATGATGATGATGATATCATAACGATGAGGAAGGTTCTACAACGAACTAGCATAATCATGACCTTATAACAGTAATGGATAGTTTAATGATAATGGGGAAGTTGATTCATAGAAGCATCGGTGTGGCTTCACACTAGTAGCGCAGGGAACCGTTTTTGGCATTTGGCAGGCATCAAATGCGTGCAGTTCTAGTATTAACAAGATGCTACTTCCTTCTTCCCTCTGGTTGGGTTCTGGTCTGTGTATTGTAGTGTCTCATGTGAGCCTTAAGCCCAGAGAGCCAAGTCAGAGCCTGGGGAGACGTAGCTGTTCTTTTGTGTTTTGTTTTTTGTTCATATTGCTCTGACTTTTATTTATTTTATTTTATTGTCTTTTTGTTTTCTCAAGATTTGATTGGGTCTAATTGTGTTGCTGTCCTGGGGCTCTGTGGGGTCTGTTTGTGTTTGTGTTTGTTAGTGTTTGCTTAAGGGACTCTTCTCCAGGTTCATCTCTCTGTTGGTGATGGCTTTGTTATGGAAGGTTTGGGAATCGCTTCCTTTTAGGTGGTTGTGGAATTTAACGGCTGTTTTCTAGATTTTGATAATTAGCGGTTATCGGCCTAATTCTGCTCTGCATGCTTTATTTTGTGTTTTACGTTGTGCACAGAGGATATTTTTGCAGAATTCTGCATGCAGAGTCTCAATTTGGTGTTTGTTCCATTTTGTGAATTCTTGGTTGGTGAGCAGACCCCAGACCTCACAACCATAAAGGGAAATGGGTTCTAATAACTGATTCAAGTATTTTTAGCCAGATCCTAATTGGTATGTTGAATTTATGTTCCTTTTGATTGCATAGAAGGCTCTTCTTGCCTTGACTCTCAGATCGTTCACAGCTTTGTGGAAGTTACCTGTGGCGCTGATGTTCAGGCCTAGGTATATCGTTTTTATTGTGTTCCAGGGTGACAGTGTTTTGATGGAATTTGTAATTGTGTTGCTCGCAACTGGACCTTTTTTAGAACACCATTACTTTTGTCTTACTGAGATTTACTGTCAGGGCCCAGGTCTGACAGAATCTGTGCAGAAGATGCTGATGTAGGTGCTGATGTAGTCCCTCCTTGGTTGGGGACCGCAAACACTAGACATTTCACTTCAGATTCTCGTAGGGTGAGAACGGGTGCTGCAGACTGTTCTAGTGCCCTCACCAATTCGTTGACGTACAGTTGAAGTCGGAAGTTTACATACACTTAGCTTAGAGTCATTAAAAGTCGTTTTCAACCACTCCACACATTTCTTGAAAACAAACTATAGTTTTGGCAAGTCGGTTAGGACATCTACTTTGTGTATGACAGAAGTAATTTTTCCAACAATTGTTTACAGACAGATTATTTCACTTATAATTCACTGTATCACAATTCCAGTGGGTCAGAAGTTTACTTACATTAAGTTGACTGTGCCTTTAAACAGCTTGGAAAATTCCAGAAAATGATGTCATGGCTTTAGAAGTTTCTGATTGGCTAATTGTTTGATCATTTGCTGTATTTCAAGGCCTACCTTCCAACTAAGTGCCTTTTTGCTTGACATCATGGGAAAATCTAAATAAATCAGCCAAGACCACAGAAAAAAATTTGTAGACCTCCACAAGTCTGGTTCATCCTTGGGAGCAATTTCCAAACACCTGAAGGTACCACGTTCATCTGTACAAACAACAGTATGCAAGTATAAACACCATGGGACAACGCAGCCATCAAACCGCTCAGGAAGGAGACATGTTCATTTCTAGGAGATAGAACGTACTTTGCTGCGAAAAGTGCAAATCAATCCCAGAACAACAGCAAAGGACCTTGTGAAGATGCTGGAGGAAACAGGTAGAAAAGTATCTATATCCACAGTAAAACAAGTCCTATATCGACTTAACCTGAAAGGCCGCTTAGCAAGGAGGAAGCCCCTGCTCCAAACCGCCATAAAAAAACAGACTACGGTTTGCAACTGCACATGGGGACAAAGATCATACTTATTGGAGAAATGTCCTCTGGTCTGATGAAACAAAAATATAACTGTTTGGCCATAATGGCCGTCGTTATGTTTGGAGGTAAATGGGGGAGGTTTGCAAGCCCGAAGAACACCATCTCAACCGTGAAGCATGGGGGTGGCAGCATCATGTTGTGGTGGAGCTTTGCTGCAGAAGGGTCTGGTGCACTTTACAAAATAGATGGCATCATGAGGAAGTAAAATTATGTGGATATATTGAAGCAACATCTCAAGACATCAGTCAGGATGTTAAAACTTGGTTGCAAATGGGTCTTCCAAATGGACAATGACCCCAAGCATACTTCCAAAGTTGTGGCAAAATGGCTTAAGGACAACAAAGTCAAGGTATTGGAGTGGCCATCAGAAAGCCCTGAACTCAATCCTATAGAACATTTGTGTGCAGAACTGATAAAGCGTGTGCGAGCAAGGAGGCCTACAAAACTGACTCAGTTACACCAGCTCTGTCAGGAGGAATGGGCTAAAATTCAGCCAACTTATTGTGGGAAGCTTGTGGAAGGCTACCCGAAACATTTGACCCAAGTTAAACAATTTAAATGCAATGCTACCAAATACTAATTGAGTGTATGTAAACTTCTGACCCACTAGGAATGTGATGAAAGAAATAAAAGCTGAAATAAATCATTCTCTCTACTATTATTCTGACATTTCACATTCTTAAAATAAAGTGGTGATCCTAACTGACCTAAAACTGAATTTTTACTTGGATTAAATGTCAGGAATTGTGAAAAACTGAGTTTAAATGTATTTGGCTAAGGTGTATGTAAACTTCCGACTTCGACTGTATCCTATCACACATAAGTTTAGTGATATTATCGTATTGTGAGGTCACTAGCCACAGTCATGGCAACATATCCTTTCATGTGGAAATAATGCATCATTTTATACCTTTCAGAAATGCACATACACACATACACCTGCCCCACCTCTTACCTCACACACACACCTTCACACACACCTTCACACACACACCTTCACACACACACACACACACCTTCACACACACACACACCTTCACACACACCTTCACACACACACACACACACACACACACACACACACACACACACACACACACACACACACACACACACACACACACACACACACACACACACACACACACACACACACACACACACACACACACACACACACACACACACACACACACACACACACACACACACACACACACAGACCTTCACATACACACACTCATGTACAGACCTCACCCACCATCCTCCAACGGACTCTGGGTAGCTAGCATCAATATGTCTCTGGGCTGCAGCTGGTGCTCTGTGATTATAACTAGGGCTGACTACCTATGGCACCTTATTCCTTCTACAGTGCACTGCTTTTGTCCAGAGCCTTTGTTAAAAGTAGTGCATTTCAAATGGAATAGGGTGCCGTTTGGGACTCAGCCTAGGATACTGGAGCACAGATCAAATTCAAGCGCAGCAGCATACGGTGGCCTCAGAGGCCTCAAACCATGACCCGGGGCCTTAGTGATGGGTGTGAACCTGGAGAGACACAGGGCTCTCGTTAACAAAGAGAAGGATAAAAGGTCTTAACACTGTGTGCCTGTGTTTGCCTGTGTGTTGGGAACCGGGTCCTCTGTGACCTCTCTCTGGTAGTGGAGGGGATAGTGAGCAGTAGCTGAGACCCTAGCGTTAGGGAAGGTGGGTGAGAGACCTGTATGGTGTCAACCCTCCTGCTGTGTTCCGGTCGAATTGGACCCATTTACAATGTAGATAATTTAATCTGAACACACAAAATACATGTTGATGATTTTCCTAAAATGTGGGTGTTTTATTTCACTTTTGTAGACCTGTGGTGTTCCCGGTCAAAAATGACCTGTCATTGGAAATGAATGGGTGAGACTACAATTGGTGTATAACATTTTCTTCATGCCCATTAATCAGATGGACACACTACCTCTCCCAGACCCCCACATGCATGTGTAAATGCACACGGTGGAGACCTGGTCTGGACTTTCCACCATAGTAGTACCAACAGAAACCCCTAAACACCTCCCCGAGCACTCTTGCGACCACTCCGTGAGAGCCTTCTGTGGCCAAGAAGCAGTGGGGTCATGACAAACTAACCAGGGTAGGCCTAGCACCACGGGAAACGCAGGAGAGTCAATAAGAAAGAGACTAATTATCTCCTTGTGACCCCCCTGCGTCACCATGCCCAGAGGAGCGGTGGCCTCCCTAATCAACCCTGACCCTAATGGTCGACTATCTAAGGTGTGAACGGGGAAGGGAACAGCCACGGGAACAACGGGGATCCCTAAACTATGGGCGAACGATTTATCTATAAAATTCCCAGCCGCGTCTGAATCGACGAGCGCCTTATGCTGGGAATGCAGGGAAAACTCAGGGAAAGTGACAAACACAAACATATGTGCAACGGAGCGCTCTGGGTGAGAATGGTACCGGCTCACCTGGGGTGGCGCCAGAGCGCCCTGCCTGTTGCCTCAATACCCAGAGGAACCAACCTGGCACCGACCGGCAGTGTGACCTCTGCGGCCACAGATTGAGCTGATGGTGATTGAGCTGGAACCCCCTCCGGTCTCCCTGCGCACCGCCCCTCCCAGCTCCATGGGTATCCGAGAATGGGTGCGGGGGGGATGGAACCAACAGACCCCGATCTGAACGTCCGCGGGTAGCCAGCAGGTTATCCAGCCGGATGGACAGGTCCACCAGCTGGTCAAACGTGAGGGTGGTGTCTCTACAGGCCAACTCCCGACGGACGTCCTCGCGCAGACTGCAGCAGTAATGGTCGATCAGGGCCCTGTCGTTCTATCCCGCGCCGGCAGCCAGGGTGCGAAACTCCAGGGCGAACTCCTGGGCGCTCCTCGTCCCCTGTCTCAGATGGAAGAGGCGCGGGTGAACTCCTCAAACTGGTCCAACGCCGCATCTCCCTCTCTCCACACGGCGTTGGCCCACTCCAGGGCTTTCCTGTTGAGGCACGAGACGAGGGCGTACACCCTCTCAGGGCCCGAAGGAGCCGGGTGGACGGTTGCCAGGTATAAGTTCAGCTGCAATATAATCCCCTGGGAGTTCGCAGCCGTCCCATCGTATTCCTGGGGCAGGGAGAGACGAATCCCACTGGGACCAGGAGAAGGAGGGGCGCTCAGTGGAGACCCCGGTTGTGCTGGTGGAGGCGCTGGGAGAACTCCCTGTCTCTGCCAGCGGTCCATTGTCTGGACAACGCGGTCAATGGCGGTGCCAAGATGGTGGAGCATTGCTGCGTGCTCCCGGACGCACTCCTCCACCCCTATTCCCGGGGTACCTGCTCCTGCTGACTCCATAAGTTTGGGTCCGGAATTCTGTAAGGAATGCGTACTGGCGGCAGAGAAGTCAGGCGCAGGGGAGCAAAGACTGTGTTACAACGGCGCAGTATAATAATAAAAATCACAGTGAACAAAAACAATATATACAATGGGACAAAACCCCATCGAACACCAGACATAACGTGCACAAGCACTTACAATAAACAATTCCGGACAAGGACATGGGGAAACAGAGGGTTAAATACACAACATGTAATTATGGAATTGAAACCAAGTGTGTGGGAAGACAAGACAAAACAAATGGAAAATGAAAGGTGGATCGGTGATGGCTAGAAGGCCGGCGACGCAGACCGCCCGAACACCGCCCGAACAAGGAGAGGGACCGACTTCGGTGGAAGTCGTGACAAACTAACTCAACAGTAGGGTTAAGGAAGGGAAGGTCTTAGCCTTACTGTCCCTACAGTATGTGTTAGGAAGCCAGTCCTATGTGAGGGGATAGGGAGCAGGACACGGGAAACCTGGAGTGTGGGGGAGGGCTGGGGAGGGGAAGGGGAGAGGGGTGAGGAGGGAAAGGGCTGAGGAAGGGAGGAAGGAGCCTCACATGGTGTGAGCAAGAAGGGGGAGGGAGGTCATATGGCTCCACTAGTAGCAGATGCTCCTGGCTCCGATTCCGTGTGTTTGTGTACTCCGTTCTCCCTCCGTGCTCCCTCCATGTGGCCTACTGTGACTACGAGAGCACTTACAGTGAGGAAATTATGATAGGCATGTTATTACTGCATTGAGGTCAGAGGGCTGTGAGAATCATCCCACACTCTTTCCTTTGTGTGTGTTTGCTTATGTGTGCTTGTGTGTGTGCTTATGTGTGTGTTTGTGTCTCATCCTCCCTCTTCTATACTCCTTTCGCATCAACGGCTGCTCTCAATACCTCCTTTATATTCTACATGTATTGATTTATTACATGTTAATCTGAGGGGTTCCTTAAACACCACATTTCACTGCAGGAAAATAAGAGGGTGAGAGAGTGAGAGAGTGAATGAAAGGAGAGATAGAAGAGAGAGAAAGATGAGAGAGAGAGGAGAGAGAGAGAAGGAAAGTAGAGGAGCGTCGGCACAAAACAAGTACCAGTGGCCCCTTGGGGACCCACCACAGAGCAGCACAGCTCAACGTGGAAAAAACATGATCAGCAGCAGCAAAACTGCCTCTCAAAGCACACTCAGAAAGCAAATGGCTGCTTAAAATACACTGGGTTGGCAGATGGACTTCCAGTAACTGTCGAAGAATGAGAGTGAGAACATCCTCTGCATGGATACAACTCTATCGATGATTTTCTCATGTAATTTCCCAGTGAAACCAAAAGTCATGCTATATTTCAAGACCTTCGTTTTCAATGGCGGCCACATATTTCCATTACCAGAACTGTGACTAGCCCATAACGTCATACGAGGAGTGTATTATCACTTCAGCTGGTGTGAGAGATGTGATTCAACCGGACGGACGGAATCACACAAGGACACACACACTCTCTCTGTCTCTCCCAATTCAAAGTGGCTTTATTGGCATGGAAAACGTGTTTACAAAGTCAAAGCAAGTGAAAAAATAATAAACTAAACAACAACGACAAAAAACAAGAAAGCGAAGGATAGGAGTCCCGCATCTAACCAGCCACATAACTGCAGACCAGGTGTATGGCAATGTGTGGGTGAGCAATTTGATATTGTGAACAGAGTGCCCCATGGTGGCGGTGGGGTTATGGTATGGGCAGGCATAAGTTACGGACAACGAACACAGTTGAATTGTATTGATGGCAATTTGAATGCACAGAGATAGCGTGACGAGATCCTGAGGCCCCTTGTCATTCCATTCATCAGCCGCCATCACCTCATGTTTCAGTATGGTAATGCACGGCCACAGGACGCAAGGATCTCAACTCAACTTACTGTTGAGAGTTACCGGTAACTACTAAAATAAAGGAAAAACCAACAAACAGTATCTTAAAGGACGTTAATAAGGATTGGTGTCCCACTAGTGGAACAACTTCCGGTGAAACTGGATGGCGCACAATTCAAATAAATAATCATAAATTTTAGGGATCTTAAACATTTATGTACATATAAGTGTCTTATATTGGCTGTAAGCTTAAATTCTTGTTAATCTAACTGCACTGTCCGATCTACAGTAGCTATTGCAGCGAAAACATGCCATGCGATTGTTTGAGGACGGCACCCACATCAAATATTTTTCCACCGGCAAGGGTTTCATACATTCAAATTACGATTAAATATTCACTTACTTTTTGAAAATCTTCCTCTGATTTGTCATCTTAAGGGTCCCAGCTATAACATGTAGTGTTGTTTTGTTATACAAAATACTTCTTTATATCCCAAAAAGTCTGTTTAGTTGGCGCCATCGATTTGAGTAATCCACTCGTTCAACATGCAGAGAAAGCAATCTGAAAATCTACCCCTAAACCTTGTTTTAACAAGTCAAAATATGTTTCTATTTACTCCTCAGATACCCTAAAATGTAATCAAACTATAATATTTATTTCAGAAAGAAGTAGGTTCAATAGAAAACCAATTTTAGCAGGAGCGTAATGTCTTCATGGCACACAAACACACATTTCCAAGACTGTGTCGCTCTACTGAAACTGATATTTCTTATTCGTTTTTGAAGTTACAAGCCTGAAACCTTGAACATAGACTGCTGACACCCTGTGGAAGCCATAGGAATTGCATCCAGGGAGCTAATTGTCAATATGACTTTTCTCTTGCAATACTAAGAGGATGGTCTCTCAAAAAAAAAAGTTTTTCTTTGGATTTTCTCCTATCATATCAATTGTGTTATATTCTCCTACATTATTAAAACATTTCTACAAACTTCAAAGTGGTTTCTTTCCAATGGTACCAATTATATGGTTATCCTGGCTTCAGGCCTGAGCTACAGGCAGTTTACTTCGGGCACGTCATTCAGACAGGAAGTGGAGAAAAAAGGGGCCTAGCCCTAAGAAGTTGATAAACTTGGAGTAGCTAACACAATGTCATTCCAAGATGGCGTAGCAGTGCAGACGTTGGTTGTCATTCTATCGTGTAAATGTTTCATTTTTCATCTGTTTTTATATATATTTCAATATCTTTTCAATATATTTTTCCATTTTTTAATTAAATATACCTTCCGGCAACCCGCCTCACCCAATGTGATACGGATCTGCTATTTTTTTTAGACCTTATAGCCAGAACCTTCATCAGAAGCTAACCAGCTAATTAGCTGCTAGCTATTTAGTCATTGTTAGCCACTGCTAGCGGCATTTACCTTTAGCACAGACACCAGCCGCTTTTAGCCTGGATTATAGCTAGCTGCACAGTGCGTTATAAACTCTCTCCATATTGGACTGTTTTTCTCCACTACAACACCGGAATCATGCCATAAGCCCTGGACCATTACGCCTGATTGTCGCAGCTAGCTAGCTACTACCGAGTGGCCCAGCCCCGAAGCTAGCCTTGAGCCAGGCCCATCTACCAGCCTGCTCAGTGGACCCTATGACCACTCGGCTACACACCTAATGCCATCCTGAATCTTCACTAAAATGACTAGAATCCACTACACCACCGGATTCTTGCCGTAAACTCTGGACATTTGCATCGGATCATCGCTGCTAGCTAGCTGCTACCGAGTTGCTAGAGTGGCTAACAACCTTGTCCCAAAGCTAGCACCAGTTAGCCGTGAGCCAGGCGCATCTCCCGGCTAGCAATCATCTATTGCTGTTCACTGAAATTACTCCAGCTACAATACCTCTTTTGCCAAATGGCCTGGACCCTTTGTCGACACGGAGCGCCACCGTTCCATCACGACTGGTCTGCCAACGTAATTCCATCCGTTGTGCCCTCAACCGGCCATTGCCGGACGTCGGAGCAGACGCTTCTTCTAGCCCCAGCCTGCTAACTTTCTTATTTTTTGAACGCCGTGTCTCCCACTTGCTATAGTAGTAACGACTACCTAGCGGCTTCCCTGTTTCATCTTTTGCTGTTCACTGGACCCTATGGTCACTTGGCTACATAGCTGATGCCTGCTGGACTGTTCATTAATCACGCTACTCCATTTTTGTTTATTTTGTTTATCTGTCGGCCCCAGCCTCAAACTCAGGCCCTGTTTGTAGTTAACTGACCCTCTCTGCCCATTCATCGCCATTTTACCTGTTGTTGTCTTAGCTGATTATCTGTTGTTGTCTTACCCGTTGTTGTCTTAGCTAGCTCTCCCAATCAACACCTGTGATTGCTTTATGCCTCGCGTTATGTCTCTCTCTAATGTCAGTATGCCTTGTATACTGTTGTATAGGAAAGTTATCATTATTTTAATTCACAACTGAGCCCCTAGTCCCACTCAACATGCCTCAGATACCTCTTTTGTCCCACATTCCACACATGCGGTGACCTCACCCAGCATAACTAGTGCGTCCAGAGATGCAACCTCTCTTATCGTCGCCAAAAGCCTAGGTTTACATCCACTGTACCCACACCCTACCATACCCCTGTCTGTACATTATGGCCTGAATCTATCCTCATCGTACTCTTCCTCTGCTCCTCGGGTGATGTGGAGGTTAACCCAGTCCCTGCGTGTCCCCAGGAGCTCTCATTTGTTGACTTCTGTAACCGTAAAAGCCTTGGTTTCATGCATGTTAACATCAGAAGCCTCCTCCCTAAGTTCGTTTTACTCACCACTTTAGCACACTCTGCCAACCCTGATGTCCTTGCCTTGTTTGAATCCTGGCCACCAAAAATTCTGAGATTTCCATACCCAACTACAACATTTTCCGTCAAGATAAACCTGCCAAAGGGGGAGGAGTTGCAATCTACTGCAGAGATGGCCTGCAAAGTTCTGTCATACTTTCCAGGTCTATCCCAAACAGTTTGAGCTCCTAATTTAAAAAACGTATATCTCCATAAATAAGTCTCTCACTGTTACCACCTGTTATAGACCCCCTTCAGCTCCCAGCTGTGCCCTGGACACCATATGTGAAGTGATTGCCCTCCATCTATCTTCAGAGTTCATTCTGTTAGGTGACCTAAACAGGAATATGCTTAACACTCCAGCAGTCCTGCAATCTAAGCTAGATGCCCTCAATCTCACACAAATTATCAAGGAACCCACCAGGTACAACCCTAAATCCGTAAACATGGGCACCTCATAGATATTATCCTGACCAACTTGCCCTCCCAGTACACCTCTGCTGTTTTCAATCAGGATCTCAGCGATCACTGCCTCATTGCCCTCATCCGCTATGGGTCCGCGGTCAAACAACTGGTCAATCACTGTCAAACGCTCCCAAAAACACTTCTGCGAGCAGGCCTTTCTAATCGACCTGGCCCGGGTATCCTGGAAGGATATTTACCTCATCCCGTCAGTAGAGGATGCCTGGACATTCTTTAAAAATAAGTTCCTCACCATCTTAAATAAGCATGCCCCTGTCAAAAAATGTAGAACTAAGAACAGATACAGCCCTTGGTTCACTCCAGACCAGACTGCCCTCGACCAGCACAAACACATCCTGTGGCGGACTGCACTAGCATCGAATAGTCCCCATGATATGCACATTTTCAGGGAAGTCAGGATCCAATAGACACAGTCAGTTAGGAAAGCAAAGGCTAGCTTTTTCAAACAGAAATGTGCATCCTGTAGCTCTAACTCCCCAAAAGTTTTGGGACACTGTAAAGTCCGTGGAGATTAAGAGTATCTTCTCCCAGCTGCCTACTGCACTGAGGCTAGGAGACACTGTCACCACCGATAAATCCACGATAATTGAGAATTTCAATAAGCATTTCTCTATGGCTGGCCATGTTTTCCTCCTGGCTACCCCAACCCCGGCCAACAGCTCCACACCCCCCGCTGCTACTTGCCCAAGCCTCCCCAGCTTCTCCTTCACCCAAATCCAGATAGCAGATGTTCTTACCAGTCTGTTCAACCTCTCATTCATATCATCCGAGATCCTTAAAGATTGGAAAGACGCCGCGGTCATCCCCCTCTTCAAAGGGGGTGACACTCTAGACCCAAACTGTTACAGACCTGTATTCATCCTGCCCTGACTTTCTAAAGTTTTAGAAAGCCAAGTTAACAAACTGTCATGACTGTCCTGATCAGGTCAGGTTACAGGAGACCACAACCCTACAGAGTATCTCTCACCCCCAACAGAGGAGGAGAGATCTAGGGGTCTGAAGATGTGAGGGTTTAATGACCCCTTACGCCCATTGTAAATCTTAGGCCACAGACAACATTCCTTTGTCCTCTCACTATGGAGAACCAGCCTCAGAACATTAAACATGCAATAAAGGGACTTTGGAACAATGGTTTCCGTCAGCCACAATGGTGGTCATGACGATAGATGGAATATGAAAATGTATGTCATTTTTGTTTTGTTATTAAAGGTTAATAGATGAAATTATTACGAAAACATTGTAACTTTAAGAGTTTTCCCAGTATATGTTTGATGTTTATACATTGTATGTTGTGTGGAAAATGTCCAAATCAAAGAGAATGTTTTGGTAAAGATGAAATGTGTAGTTAGTTGGCTAAAATTGGATTTGAGTAAAATCTAGACCTTGCCTCTTAACTTGGTACGCCCAGAGACTTGCCCTAAAGGCAGTTACGCCCACTTCTGACCCGAGGGTATAAGACCTGTGAGTTAAGAATGAACAGATCAGACTAAGTGACCCAAGCTGCAGCCAAGGTCTAAAAAGTCAACGAACCCAAAACGCAACATAAGGTTGAAAACAAATAAATCTTATTTCTATCCAAGCTATGGATGAGTAGCTGTGTCTAAGCGGGTGAATTCAAGCCGGACCACCTAGCCTCCACTCTCCATCGAATCGTGGTATCTACACTGTTTCATTCCTAAGCTGTGAGCTCTGAGCTACAGAGCTGTCTGTTCTCAAACGACCCCTTCCAGAGCAAGGGCGAGGAAAAAGACCACTAAGCCAAAAGGACACTGACATCGTGAGGACAACCAGAGAGTTGCGCCGGAGAAGTGCCTCATTGAGAAGCCTAAACGACCCACACGGAGCTTCCTATCTGAGACCTCCAACACGTAATTACATCATTATATTCTGACCCATAAGAGTGGCAGTTCGGGGCAAGGCTAGGGTTAAAATAAGCATAGCTGACAAATGCACCCAAATGTATATTTCTCTCGTGTACTTTCTCTTTTTCTCTCTCTTATAAATCCCCATTTTGGGTGACACGCGCCATAGTGTTTGCCCGTTATACTAATTTCTAATCAATAGCCTAGACGGTGTTTTGTGTATGTGTATATTTTATCATCATTTGAGCTTTCTAGTAAATAAATACTCAACTAAGATTGGTGTGGTACGAACTCATTGGTGAGACCCGGGTCCGTGCAGATTCCCGGATATGCGATGTTCAGAATGAGATTGTAGAGGAAACTGATAAATTTGCGACTGATGTAAAATCGATATTATGATATTTTTTTAGTTAATTTGGGAAATAGAAACTCAATAAAACAAATTTTCCCATGGTGCCCCAGGTTAATGAGTTAAAAATTGCTTGATTAATTTAATCACGCAATTAGAAACCTTTAATCATTCGATGAGCAACAGTCGTCACATTAACTAATATAACGTCACGACAAAACAGATCACTGACCATTTCGGTTCCCACCGTACCTTCTCAGCTGTGCGATCCGGTATCCGAGCTGGTAACGGGTGCACCTCAGCAACGCTCAAGGTACTAAACGATAACTGCCATCAATAAAAGACAGTACTCTGCAGCCATCTTCATCAACATGGCCAAGGCTTTCGACTCTGTCAATCACCGTATTCTTATCAGCAGCCTCAACAGCCTTGGTTTCTCAAATGACTGCCTCGCCTGGTTCACAAACTACTTCTCAGATAGATTTCAGTGTGTAAAATCGGAGGGCCTGTTGTACGGACCTCTGGCAGTCTCTATACTACAGGGTTCAATTCTCAGGCTGACTCTTTTCTCTGTATATTTCACCGATGTTGCTCTTGCTGCTGGTGATTTTTCTGATCCACCTCTATGCAGATGACACCATTCTGTATACATCTGGCCCTTCTTTGGACACTGTGTTAACAAACCTCCTTCCGTGGCCTCCAACTGCTCTTAAACACTAGTAAAACTAAATGCATGCTTTTCAACCAATCGCTGCCCCCACCCGCCCGCCAACTAGCATCACTACTCTGGACGGTTCTGACTTAGAATATGTGGACAACTAAAAATACCTAGGTGTCTGGCTAGACTGTAATCTCTCCTTCCAGACTCATATTAAACATCTCCAATCCAAAATTAAATCTAGAATGTGCTTCCAATTTCAAAACAAAGCCTCCTTCACTAACGCTGCCAAACATACTCTCGTAAACCTGACTATACTACAGATCCTCGACTTTGGCGATGTCATTTACAAAATAGCCTTTAACACTCTACTCAGCAAATTGGATGCAGTCTATCACAGTGCCATCCGTTTGTTACCAATGCCCCATATACCACCCACCACTGTGACCTGTATGCTCTCGTTGGCTGGCCCTCGCTTCATATTCGTCGCCAAACACACTGGCTCCAGGTCATCTATAAGTATTTGCTAGGTAAAGCCCTGCAATTTCTCAGCTCACTGTCACCATACCAGCACCCACCCGTAGCACACACTCCAGCAGGTATATTTCACTGGTCATCCCCAAAGCCAACACCACGTTTTGCCACCTTTCTTTCAAGTTCTCTGCTGCCAATGACTGGAACGAATTAGAAAAATCACTGAATTTGGAGACTCATATCTCCCTCACTAACTTTAAGCATTAGCTTTCTGAGCAGCTTACCGATCGCTGCAGCTGTACACAGTCCATTTGTAAATAGGCCATCCAATCTACCTACCTCATCCCTATATTGTTTTTTAAAACTTTTTTGCTATTTTGCACACCAGTATTTCTACTTGCACATTATCATCTGCACATCCATCATTGCAGTGTTAATTTGCTAAATTGTAATTACTTCGCACACACTGTATATAGATTTTTTCTGTTGTGTTATTGACTGTACGTTTGTTTATTCCATGTGTAACTGTATTGTTGTTTGTGTCACACTGCTTTGCTTTATCTTGGCCAGGTCGCGGTTGTAAATGAGAACTTATTCTCAACTGGCCTACCTGTTTAAATAAAAGTAAAACATTTAAATAAAACACGTGCCATTGGAACACAGGAGTGATGGTTGCTGATAATGAGCCTCTGTACACCGATGTAGATATTCCATAAAAATGCAGCCGTTTCCAGCTACAATAGTAATTTACAACATTAACAATGTCTGCGCTGTATTTCTGATCAATTTGATGTTATTTTAATGGGCCAAAAAAAAAATTCTTTCAAAAACAAGGATATTTCTAAGTGACCCCAAACTTTTGAACTGTAGTGTATATGTAATCCATTTTACATTCAGGCTGTAACAAAACAAATTGTGGAAAAGGTCAAGGAATGTGAATACTTTCTGAAGGCAATGTAGCTCTGTGCCATGCCAGGGGACGGTCTTTATGGAAGATTAAGTTGTTTTCATTCCCTTTTTTGTAGTAGCCTGCAAAAAGTTTCTCTGGATTGTCCATGAGGAGTTTATTTTTGTACTCTTTCCGTGCCTTCTCATTTTTTACATCCAAGAGGGTACTGTACTGTGATGACCTCTGTACAGGGGGAAGCCATGCAGCAGGGGGCCAAAGAGGCCTCTGAATTTGGGTGGGGGAGGCTGTGAAACTGCTGCCGTTGTTGGGCTCACTCCTCTCACTGCGGCGCAAATTGAAGTTGTTCTAGCAAGCTTGGTAGCCTTAAAGCATTCAGTGTTTATAAAGTAAAATATTTAGAGATTACTTTAATGTATTTTTCTTTTTGACTTTAGAAGTAGCTTTAGACTGAACGTTACTCACTCAGATCCAGGTTGGATGGTATTTTCAGGTTTCTGATGTGTTTTTTTACTGGTCTCTCCTCTTTCCTCCTCTCCTCTCCTCGCCTCATTTCCTCTTTCCTCTCCTCTCCTCCTATCTTTTTTCCTCTCCTCTCCTCTCTCTTCTCCTCTTTCCTCTCCTCTTTCCTCGTCTCCTCTCTCCTCTCCGAGCTATCATAGGGTCATTACTGTCGCTGAGTGACATGAAACAGACAGCATCCATAACCATATCATTACCCTACGTATTTATATATCCAGTATTGTGTATTTATATATACTGTATTTACATTTACATTTAAGTCATTTAGCAGACGCTCTTATCCAGAGCGACTTACAAATTGGTGCATTCACCTTATGATATCCAGTGGAACAACCACTTTACAATAGTGCATCTAACTCTTTTAAGGGGGGGGGGTTAGAAGGATTACTTTATCCTATCCTAGGTATTCCTTAAAGAGGTGGGGTTTCAGGTGTCTCCGGAAGGTGGTGGTTGACTCCGCTGACCTGGCGTCGTGAGGGAGTTTGTTCCACCATTGGGGTGCCAGAGCAGCGAACAGTTTTGACTGGGCTGAGCGGGAACTGTACTTCCTCAGAGGTAGGGAGGAGAGCAGGCCAGAGGTGGATGAACGCAGTGCCCTTGTTTGGGTGTAGGGCCTGATCAGAGCCTGAAGGTACGGAGGTGCCGTTCCCCTCACAGCTCCGTAGGCAAGCACCATGGTCTTGTAGCGGATGCGAGCTTCAACTGGAAGCCAGTGGAGAGAGTGGAGGAGCGGGGTGACGTGAGATAACTTGGGAAGGTTGAACACCAGACGGGCTGCGGCGTTCTGGATGAGTTGTAGGGGTTTAATGGCACAGGCAGGGAGCCCAGCCAACAGCGAGTTGCAGTAATCCAGACGGGAGATGACAAGTGCCTGGATTAGGACCTGCGCCGCTTCCTGTGTGAGGCAGGGTCGTACTCTGCGAATGTTGTAGAGCATGAACCTACAGGAACGGGTCACCGCCTTGATGTTAGTTGAGAACGACAGGGTGTTGTCCAGGATCACGCCAAGGTTCTTAGCACTCTGGGAGGAGGACACAATGGAGTTGTCAACCGTGATGGCGAGATCATGGAACGGGCAGTCCTTCCCCGGGAGGAAGAGCAGCTCCGTCTTGCCGAGGTTCAGCTTGAGGTGGTGATCCGTCATCCACACTGATATGTCTGCCAGACATGCAGAGATGCGATTCGCCACCTGGTTATCAGAAGGGGGAAAGGAGAAGATTAATTGTGTGTCGTCTGCATAGCAATGATAGGAGAGACCATGTGAGGATATGACAGAGCCAAGTGACTTGGTGTATAGCGAGAATAGGAGAGGGCCTAGAACAGAGCCCTGGGGGACACCAGTGGTGAGAGCACGTGGTGCGGAGACAGATTCTCGCCACGCCACCTGGTAGGAGCGACCTGTCAGGTAGGACGCAATCCAAGCGTGGGCCGCGCCGGAGATGCCCAACTCGGAGAGGGTGGAGAGGAGGATCTGATGGTTCACAGTATCAAAGGCAGCCGATAGGTCTAGAAGGATGAGATCAGAGGAGAGAGAGTTAGCTTTAGCAGTGCGGAGCGCCTCCGTGACACAGAGAAGAGCAGTCTCAGCATAGTCTCAGCATAGTCTCAGCATAGTGTATTTATTTATATATACAGTGTAGTGTATTTATTTCTATATACAGCATAGTGTATTTATTTATATATACAGTATAGTGTATTTATTTATATATACAGTATAGTGTATTTATTTCTATACACAGTGTAGTTTATTTATTCAGCTTCAAGATTACAACACAAAAACAAATACACGTCCTCTTCCACATAAAATGACATACATGACACGTATATCTAGTCTAGCCAAATTAAGATTTTACCAATACTGTTGTTTTGTATCCACTTGTTTTGAGGTGAGGCATATTCATGCTATTCATGAGTGTATGTTATTTTAACATGTCTTGACATAGTCTTCAGATTTGTCTCAACAAGGCAGGCATTATGCAATAGCTAAGCTAAGCAGAATCTCCGTAAAATGTATTGCATTGTAACTGAAAGTGAAATCCAGCAGTACTATTCATTAAATTATGCAAATTATGCTAAATATGGAATTACAAGCTTTAGCTGTCTTCAGGAATATGGAGTAGATTAATCCAGCATAGTTGGATAAACGGAACAAACCACATGCCATAGTCAAACAAATATACATCAAGGATGCATTTATATTCATTTACAAAGCATGAATCAGATGTTTTGAAATGCAGAGATGTAGTTTCCAAAAGGCGTTGTTTATATGTAAACCCTAATATAGTGTGCTGAATATGATGTGGTCTGAAGCATAGAAACATAATGACAAGTATGACCAAAGCCCTTTTGATGACCATATTTTTTATGAATACTCTTTATAGAAATATGATCTATTTGATTATATTTCTATGGTAAACTCACTATGGCTGATATGGCTGTGATTCATGCTGTCTATGGTCTGTGCACTGTTGGAGATAAACGTAAAAAGAGATTGGAGATGTCAATCTCAATCTAAATCTCAATCTCAGTCAAAAGGAGAAGACATGTGTGGATGATGTTCTCGCTCTCATTCTTCGACAGTTACTGGAAGTCCATCTGCCAACCCAGTGTATTTTAAGCAGCCATTTGCTTTCTGAGTGTGCTTTGAGAGGCAGTTTTGCTGCTGCTGATCATGTTTTTTCCACGTTGAGCTGTGCTGCTCTGTGGTGGGTCCCCAAGGGCCCACTGGAACTTGTTTTGTGCCGACGCTCCTCTACTTTCCTTCTCCTCTCTCTCTCTCTCATCTTTCTCTCTTTCTCTCCCTCTCTCTCTGCACGGTGGTTGGGGTGTGGAGTCGTTCCACCATTGCGTTTATGTGTGCCTTTTTTCCTATACTCTAATTGCGAGCGTCTCTTCAAAACAAGCAAGGTAGGCACTCTTGGGCTAAGGAAGACAGTGGCAGGCTGGCTAGCTGTGAAGGTAATATATTCCGTCGAGCAGCGAAAAGGATGGCGGGGAAATAATGACTTCTCTGCTGGAGTGATGAAGGCAATGCTCCCTTCGGTCTCGCTGCAGCCTTCTGTGCTGTGCCTATGATTGAATACACCTTTAATTGTTGTTTCCTCTCCTCGTCTCCTCCCCTCTTAGTCGTCTTTCCTCCCCTCTTTACTCATTCAAACAACCCTGTCTTTCTGAGTGGGAGGCAGACAGCTAGACATGTTGCTGTGAGAGGGGTTATCGTGGGATTAGCGTGCCAGGGAAGGGATGGGATGGTCCAGGGTGTTTTTATTGGTCTATAGGGAGGGGATGGGATGGTCCAGGGTGTTCCTATTGGTCTATAGGGAGGGGGTGTTGGTTGAAGGAGGGGGTTGGGAGCTTGGCTGCATGTGTGTCTTCCTATTGTGGTCTGTAGGGAGTTGTAGTTCTTACCTGGTGTTGAAGACCAATGTGACAGCAGAATCCCATCTCAGGAACCAGTTAACAGGAAAGCAAAAGGGATAGATGTGGGGATATCATTGTGGGGATAGCGTGCCAGCTGTTATGCTGGTCCAAGGTGTTCCTGGGTCTTTAGGGAGGTGGGCTGAGATGAGATGAGAGGTTGTTTAGTAGTTGTCTGGCTGCAGGTACCTACTCTATGGGGAAGAGAGGGCTGTGGATGGGAGGAGGTTGCTGGTTGGTTGGTTGCTGAGACAGTGAACTGTTCTATTAAAGAAGAGTTCCCTGGGCAGGTGTTGTTTAATGGGACCATAGGGGATAGGATTGCATGCCAGGAACCATCTCCTCCACAGACCTGGGCTAGCGCTCCTTAGTCTCATCTGTAAAGTCTCAGTACTGTGGTTTATGATGGTTAATTAGGCACAGCACACAGACACACTTACAAACACTTACAGGCACACATACACACACAGGTGAAAAACTCATCTTTCTTCTTGTGTTAACCTACTTCACATTATTCATCTAAGTTAAGAACTGTAACTTTCTAGGTTCTCTTCACTTGTTTATTTCATTTTATTTGTCAGCAGTATCGGCACATTTAGGGTGATTGATGTTATATTCCCAACATTCTCGCACTGTTCATTGCTGTCCCAGCTGTTGCTATGTTAACATTATATTTATGCACTACAAATCTAGTTTCTATGTCATGTTGTTGGGAATACGCATTACGCACTCATACGAACCAGTCAGTCAAAATGCAAACACCATTGTATACCACTATAGCTGATAAACACTGTTGCATATTGACGTTCAACAGTATATGATTCTTAACGGATACTGTGTATGTGCACGTGTGTGTGTGCGTGTGCGTGCGTGCATGTGTCTGTGCGTGCATGTGTCTGTGCGTGCATGTGTCTGTGCGTGCATGTGTGTGTGTGTGTGCCAGCACAGCACTCATCAAAGGCAGTATTTTTTTATTACATAATCAATTTTTTTCAATGAAATGCGATAGGAGTTGTGTTATCTGAGTTCTCCTACTCACTTTGCATCTCCCAGTGATGGATCTCTATCTCCCTCAAAACTAGTCCAGTACTCATCCACAGAATACATAAACGGCCAAAGAAAACCAAGAAGACGAGTAGTGGA
Organism: Salvelinus alpinus; assembly: GCF_045679555.1. NCBI lineage: Eukaryota > Metazoa > Chordata > Actinopteri > Salmoniformes > Salmonidae > Salvelinus > Salvelinus alpinus. The sequence continues at coordinate 84,808,810 of NC_092088.1, read as the reverse complement.
ATAGTTATGAGAAAGGAAGATATATATTTGAGGACCGACACTGTTGAAGTTCTTTAACACGTCTGTATTCACCTCTTTGTTGACCCATACAGGCACCCAGAAGCTCACACGGACATAAATACACACTTCAACCCAACACCATGTCTCACAATTGCAGTATTTTGTGTTTAAATGAGCAAAAGTCAGAAGTATGAAGTGAACACATACGGAGTCCATCCACCTCTTCCAGTGACCTGTCATCGCTCGGTTCAGCCTGCCATCAGCCACATTACATCTTAGTTGCCTAGTCTTCAGCTAAAGTGTGTGTGTGACTGTCTAACAGGCCAATGTCTATGGCAGGGAAGGATCTGAAGGTGTTAGTACATGTGAAGGACTATGGAAGGATGGGAAGGAAGTGTGGGTGGATTCCTGACTTACTAAATCACAGTATTTGTCTTTTGGAAACTCTCTGCAACTACTTCAGCCTGCTGTCAGCCTCTGTCAGTAAGAGAGTAGGTGTTACTAAAAAACTTTATCAAACTTGTTTGTAATCCTATATTTGTCCCATCCCAGTGAACACTGGGGTAATCAGCGTTGTGGATAATACATTCATTTATGAAGGAATGTATTAAAGACTGATTCACTCTTATACGTTCCTTCATTACATTTCAATCTATTCAGATTCTCAACTAGCATACAGAGACTGTCCTGTCCAGTTATGTTTATATTGATTTAATCCATTATTTAATACATGCGTGTGTTGGGTTGTCAGTGTAATTATGTGTGAGTGTATGGGTAGAGTCCAGTGTCTGTGCATAGCCTCAGTACAAGAGAGTTAGTGCAAAAAAGTAATAATTTGATTAGCTATTTAGCAGTCTTGTTTAGAAGTCTGCTAAATAGTCTCCGGGATCCTCCTCATCAAAAAAGCTGACTAGCATAGCCTAGCCTAACGCGACAGGGATATCATATAATATAATTTCATCAAATCACAAGTCCAATACAGCAAATGAAAGATAAACATCTTGTGAATCCAGCCATCATTTCCAATTTTTTAAATGTTTTACAGCGAAAACACAATATATATTTATATTAGCTCACCACAATAGCCAAACACACAACGCCATGTTTTCACCATGTTTCCACCGCATAGGTAGCTTTCACAAAACCCACAAATAGAGATAAAATTAATCACTAACCTTGAACAACTTCATCAGATGACAGTCTTATAACATCATGTTATACAATACATTTATGTTTTGTTCGAAAATGTGCATATTTAGAGCTACAAATCGTGGTTTTACATTGTGAATACGTTGCCACAATGCACCATATTGTCCGGAGATATTTTGGACACTCACCTAATCTGACCAAAGAACTCATCATAAACTTTACTAAAAAATACATGTTGTACAGCAAATGAAAGATACACTGGTTCTTAATGCAACCGCTGTGTTAGATTTTTTAAAATAACTTTACCACAACATACAGCTTGGGTTATTGTGAGACAGCGCTCACCAACACGGCGGAGAATAGGCATCAACATATTACACAGAAATAGGAAATAACATCATAAATGTTTTCTTATTTTTGCTGAGCATCCATCAGAATGTTGTACAAGGAGTCCTATTTCCAGAATAAATCGTTGTTTGGTTTTAGAATGTCCATTTCTTCTGTCGAATTCGCGCCACAATGCTAGCCAAGGTTGCTAACATTCCCATCCTCTCTTGGCGCAAAGAACGGAAAACTCCAAAAGTCCCAATAAACATTGAATAAACTGATAAAACTCGGTTGAAAAAACGTACTTTATGATGTTTTTATCATATGTATCAAATAAAATCAGAGCCGGAGATATTCGCCGTGTATACCGAACGCTTTTCAGAAGACAATGTCGAGCTCCCCCGCGCACCGTCGAAGACAAAGAAAATACCGGACCTGTCACTCCAAAAGCTCTTATTCGACCTCAGATCAAGCTAGACACCCCATTCAACCTTCCACTGCCTTTTGACATCTAGTGGAAGGCGTATGAAGTGCATACATATCGATAAATAAAAGCCAGTTGAATAGGCAGGCCCTGAAACAGAGCCTTGTTTTCAGATTTTTCACTTCCTGTATGGAAGTTTGCAGCCAAGTGAGTTCTGTTTTACTCACAGATATAATTCAAACAGTTTTAGAAACTTCAGAGTGTTTTCTATCCAATAGTAATAATAATATGCATATTGTATGATCTAGAATAGAGTACGAGGCCGTTTAATTTGGGCACAATTTTTTCCAAAGTGAAAACAGCGCCCCCCCTATTGACAAGAAGTTAATGCCCTCCTTGTCTGATCTGTGAGTTTTGATGGGCGGCCCTCTCTTGGCAGGTTTGTTGTGGTGCCATATTATTTCAATTTTTTTGTAATGGATTGAATCGTGTGCCGTGGGATGTTCAAAGTTTCCGATTTTTTTTTGTAAATCAACCCTGATCTGTACTTTTCCACTACTTTGTCCCTGACCTGTTTGGAGAGCTCCTTGGTCTTCATGGTGCCGCTTGTTTGGTGGTGTTGCAGAGTCTGGGGCCTTTCAGAACAGGTGTATATATACTGAGACCATGTGACAGATCATGTGACAGTTAGATTGCACACAGGTGGTCTTTATTTAACTAATTATGTGACTTCTGAAGGTAATTGGTCGCACCAGATCTTATTTAGGGGCTTCATAACAAAGGAGCTGAATACATATGCACACACAACTTTACCGTAAAAAAATGTTGGGCCTTTTTGTAAAAAAGTAATTTCACTTCACCAATTTGGACTATTTTATGTTTGTCCATTACATGAAATCCAAATAAAAATCTATTTAATTTGCAGTTTGTAATGCAACAAAATAGGAAAAATGCCAAGGGGGATGAAGCAAATCACCTTGACAACACTAATTAAAACAGGATGAACAGAGCTTTGGGAGTCAAACTGCCGTTATTTAACCTTCATTTAACTAGGCAAGTCAGTTAAGAACAAATTCTTATTCACAATGACGGCCTACCAAAAGGCAAAATACCTCTTGTGGGAACGGGGGCCTGGGATTTTAATTTTTTTAAATACAATATAAATATAGGACAAAACACACGTCACAACAAGAGTGACAGCACAACACTACATAAAGAGAGACCTAAGACAACAACATAGCAAGGCAGCAACACATGACAACACAGCATGGTAGCAACACAACATAACAACAGCATGGTAGCAACATAACATGGTGGCAGTATAATTGAGGACCTTTAAGTTTGCAGTGACACATCCATGACCTGAGCGAAAACCAGATTGCATACCCAAGAGAATACTATCGACATCAAGAAAGCCAGTCATTTGATTATTGACAAGTTTTTCCAACACTTTTGATAAACAGGGCAAAATAGAAATAGGTCTATAACAGTTAGGATCAGCTTGATCTCCCCATTTAAATAAAGGACGAAGCGTGGCTGCTTTCCAAGCAATAGGAACCTCTCCAGAAAGGAGATACAGGTTAAAAAGGTTGGAGATAGGCTTGGCGATGATAGGGGTAGCAACCTTAAAGAAGACCCAGATGTTTTTTGGGGGTCAAGTTTAAGGAACTCCTTAAGCACCTATGACTCAGTGACTGCCTGCAGGGAGAAACTCTGTAGCGTGGCAGGGGAAAAAGAGGGAGAAGAATCGGGGATAGTCGCATTAGAAGGGGTGGGAGATGAGGAAATGTTGGATGGGCAAGGAGGCATGGCTGAGTCAAATAGGAATCCTAACTTAATGAAGTGGGGATTAAAGACCTCAGCCATGTGCTTCTTGTCAGTAACAACCACATCATCAACATTAAGGGACATGGGAAGCTGTGAGGAGCTAACCATTTTCCAGAACTTCTTGGCTTTCCGGATAGCCTGAGTGCACTTATTTCTCATTTGCCTGAACGAAAGCCAGTCAGCCTGAGTATGCGTGTGCTGAGCCTTTCGCCAAATGCAATTCTTGAGGCTGGAGTAACTCTGCACGATCACAGTCGAACCAGGGGCTGAACCTATTTTTTATTCTCATTTTCTTTATGGGGGCATGTTTGTTAACAATACCAAAAAAAATACCAAAATAAGGTCCAAGCGTCTTCGACAGAGGGAATCAAGCTGATTCTATACTATTTTACAGAGGCCAGTTCATGAAGGAAGGCTTGCTCATTAAAGTTCTTTAGCAAGCGTCTATGACATATCAGGACAGGTCGTTTCACTGAGTAGCCATTACGAACACAGGCTGTAAAATCGTGATCACTAAGGTCATTATAGAAAACACCAGACTGATACCTATCATGATTATTTGTGAAGATAACATCATGGAGAGTAGCCCTTTCTGGGTGTTTGGAGTCATATCTTGTGGAATTGGTAATAATCTGAGAAAGATTTAGGGAGTCCCATTGCTTTAGGACTTGGTCAAGTGGTTTAAGTATGTCCCAGTTTAGGTCACCAAGCAGGACAAATTCAGACTTAGTGTAAGGGGCCAGGAGAGGTAGGGTACCTGCCCAAAGCTCTGATGGAGGACAATAGCACCCAGCAACATTCAGCAAAGAGCTATTTGAAAGTTTAATGCTTCAAACCAGCAAATCAAATTGTTTGGGGACAGACTTGGTGGAGACAACCGAGCACTGAAGGTGATCCTTGGTAAAGATTGCTAGTCACCCACCTGTGGAAGATCTGTATTTCCGAAAAAGGTTCTAACCAGAAAGATTAACATCAGTTTTCAAAACAGTCTTCCATAACTACGTCTCAGTAATGACCAACACATCTGGATTAGAGCAGTGAACCCACTCTGTCAATTGATCCATTTTAGGTAATGCGTTTCTGGTGTTAACGTGCAGAAATCCCAGGCTTTGACGAGAGCAGAAATCAGTGAAACAGATATCAGACCACAAGTCAAAATTGGGGCTAGTGACAGTAGATAGGCCAGGGTGTACTTGCACATTTCCAGATATCATCAACAGTTATACAACCAAGGCACGGCATAGGACAGTGAGAGCTCTGCGGTGCTGATTAAAGACATCTGAATGTGCATCAGATGGCAACAAGATCATATTGTACAGCAATTTCATCAGGTAACAAGCCGGCGAGAGGTGGTTAGAATAGGATGGGAGGCCAAAAGTCTGTGTAACCAATAGAGAGTCAGAGTTCCGAGTGTGGGAACAAACATAGTCTGTCCCACGCTTGGTTAAGAAAGTTTCTAGTCAACAAAGTATGCAGGAGTCATGAGGCAAATAGCAAAATAGCAAACTGCACAAGAAAATGTATTAATATATAATGACTTGGGGCTAACCATCGTAAGTTCAGAGTCACTCGCCCCAACAGTGCCTGTGTGCTGGAGGCGAGCGAAAGCTCGGGAGAGAGGTAGAGGGGGTGGGGGGACCTACAGGGAGAGACAGTCCAGGGCAGACGATGAACAGATTGCCAGGTGGAATCCAAGCAGCAGTGCAGCAGGCAACAGGAGTAGGTGTCACACCCACTTTGGAGAAGCTTTTATTTCTGGAGGCAGATTTATTGTAGAAAATGCCAGTGAATGGTCTTTGAACAGCATGAGGGTTCTTCAGAGAACGCTTTAAAGACTACTGCCACTTATGGGCCCAAAGGCCTCGACACCTTTTACGTCACACATTGGTGCTAATTGAATTTGTATCTGGTCTGTCCTTGCAAGCCTGAGAGCCTTAACCTGTCTAGCCCCGGGGTTCCGCTAGCGGAACTCCTCCCACATTCCACTGAAAAGGCAGAGCGCGAAATTCAAAAAATATTTTTGAGAAATATTTAACTTTCACACATTAACAAGTCCAATACAGCAAATGAAAGATAAACATCTTGTGAATCCAGTCAACATGTCCGATTTTAAAAATGTTTTACAGCGAAAACACCACGTATATTTATGTTAGCTCACCACCAAATACAAAAAAGCACAGACATTTTTCACAGCACAGGTAGCATGCACAAAACCAACCAAACTAACCAAGAACCAACCAAACTAACCAAGAAACAACTTCATCAGATGACAGTCTTATAACATGTTACACAATAAATCTATGTTTTGTTCGAAAAATTTGCATATTTAGAGCTGAAATCCGTGGTTATACATTCTGAAAACTTAGCATCTTTTTCCCAGAATGTCCGGATATTTTTCTGACACTCACCTATTCTGACCAAATAACTATTCATAAACTTTACTAAAAAATACATGTTGTATAGGAAATGATAGATACACTAGTTCTTAATGCAATCGTCGTGTTAGAATTCTAAAAAGAACTTCATTACGACATGCAGCTTACATTATTGCGAGAGAGCGCCCAAAATCTGGGTGCAAACTAAGGGGAGTTTCCTGGCCATGGACCCAAAATATCGTTGTTTTGTTCCCCGAGCCACTTAGTTATCACTTTTTCCTTTTTGGCAAGGTGCTCCATCATGCTGGAAAAGGCATTGTTCGTCACCAAACTGTTCCTGGATGGTTGAGAGAAGTTGCTCTCGGAGGATATGTTGGTACCATTCTTTATTCATGGCTGTGTTCTTAGGCAAAAATTGTGAGTGAGCCCACTCCCTTGGCTGAGAAGCAACCCCACACATTAATGGTCTCAGGATGCTTTACTGTTGGCATGACACAGGACTGATGGTAGCGCTCACCTTGTCTTCTCCGGACAAGCTTGTTTCCGGATGCCCCAAACAATCGGAAAGGGGATTCATCAGAGAAAATGACTTTACCCCAGTCCTCAGCAGTCCAATCCCTGTACCTTTTGCAGAATATCAGTCTGTCCCTGATGTTTTTCCTGGAGAGAAGTGGCTTCTTTGCTGCCCTTCTTGACACCAGGCCATCCTCCAAAAGTCTTCGCCTCACTGTGCGTGCAGATGCACTCCTGTTGCCATTCATGAGCAAGCTCTGTACTGGTGGTGTCCCGATCCCGCAGCTCAGTCAACTTTAGGAGACAGTCCTGGCGCTTGCTTGAACCGCTCTCCTTGAAGTTCTTGATGATCCGATAAATGGTTAATTTAGGTGTGATCTTACTGGCAGCAATATCCTTGCCTGTGAAGCCCTTTCTGTGCAAAGCAATGATGATGGCACATGTTTCCTGACAGGCAACCATGGTTGACAGAGGAAGAAAAATTATTCCAAGCACCACCCTCCTTTTGAAGCTTCCAGTCTGTTATTCGAACTCAATCAGCATGACAGAGTGATCTCCAGCGCTGTCCTCGTCAACACTGACACCTGTGTTAACGAGAGAATCACTGACATGATGTCAGCTTGTCCTTTTGTGGCAGGGATGAAATGCTGTGGAAATGTTTTGGGGGATTCAGTTCATTTGCATGGCAAGAGGGACTGTGCAATTAATTGCAATTCATCTGATCACTCTTCATAACATTCTGGAGTATATGCAAATTGCCATCATACAAACTGAGGCAGCAGACTTTGTGAAAATTTATATTTGTGTCATTCTCAAAACTTTTGGCCACAACTGTACTTTATTATTTTATTTTTTTAATTTGTAAAAATTCTGGAGTGAAGGCCATGCTGTGGAGGGTAGCATCCTGCATATTTACCTGCCGAAAAATCAAGGTTTATTTTACTCCAAATCTATCTATTTGTAAAAAAACATGTTAATAAAGTTGAGCGCTCACATGCAGCTGTGTCTCTCTCTCTCTCTCTGAGGCGGGCGTTTACCTTCATTACCCAGAGATAGTTCATATATTTAGATCAAATTCATTGTCGGAACAGAGATGATAGGTTTAAAAAGCTTTATAGATTCATAGGTTTTTACAGATTTCTTTAGGCATGTGGTTGTCCTGATCATTACTTTGCCAGTGGTTGTCCTGATCATTACTTTGCCAGTGGTTGTCACTAATTGTTGTTTTTCCAGTGGTTGTCCTGATCATTAATTTGCCAGTTATTGTCCTGATCATTAATTTGCCAGAGGTTGCCCTGATCATTGTTTTTCCAGTGGTTGTCCTAGTACTTATTTTTCCAGAGTTGTCCTGATCACAGTTTTGCCAGTGGTTGTCCTGATCATTGTTTTTCCAGTAGTTGTACTGATCACTGTTTTGCCAGTGGTTGTCCTGATCACTGTTTTGCCAGTGGTTGTCCTGATCATTATTTTTCCAGTGGTTGTTCTAGTCATTATTTTTCCAGAGTTGTCCTGATCATTGTTTTGCCAGTGGTTGTCCTGATCATTGGTTTTCCAGTAGTTGTCCTGATCATTGTTTTTCCAGTAGTTGTCCTGATCATTGTTTTTCCAGTGGTTGTCCTGATCATTGTTTTGCCAGTGGTTGTCACTAATTGTTGTTTTTCCAGTGGTTGTCCTGATCATTAATTTGCCAGTTATTGTCCTGATCATTGATTTGCCAGTGGTTGCCCTGATCATTGTGTTTCCATTGGTTTTCCTGATCATTGATGTTCCAGTGATTGTCCTGATCATTGTGTTTCCAGTGGTTGTCCTGATAATTAATTTGCCCGTTTTTGTCCTGGTCATTGTTTTACCAGTGGTTGTCCTAGTCATTAATTTTCCACTGGTTGTCCTAGTCATTATTTTTTCCAGTGGTTGTCCTGATCATTAATTTGCCAGAGGTTGCCCTGATCATTGTTTTTCCAGTGGTTGTCCTAGTACTTATTTTTCCAGTGTTTGTCCTGATCACAGTTTTGCCAGTGGTTGTCCTGATCATTGTTTTTCCAGTAGTTGTACTGATCACTGTTTTGCCAGTGGTTGTCCTGATCACTGTTTTGCCAGTGGTTGTCCTGATCATTATTTTTTCCAGTGGTTGTTCTAGTCATTATTTTTCCAGTAGTTGTCCTGATCATTGTTTTTCCAGTGGTTGTCCTGATCATTGTTTTTCCAGTGGTTGTCTTGATCATTGTTGTTCTAGTGGTTGTCCTGATCATTGTTTTTCTAGTGGTTGTCCTGATCATTAATTTGCAAGTGGGTGTCCTTGATCATTATTTTTCCAGTTATTGTTCTGATCATTGTTTTTCCAGTAGTTGTCCTGATTATTGTTTTTCCAATGGTTTTCCTGATATTTTATTTTCCAGTGGGTGTCCTAATCATTAACTTGCCAGTGCTTGTCCTGATCAATGTTTTTCCAATTGTTGTCCTGATCATTGTTTTTCCAGTTGTTTTCCTGGTCATTTTTTACCAGTTGTTGTCCTGTTCAATGTTTTTTCCAGTGGTTGTCATGATCATTGTTTTTCCATTGGTTGTCCTGATCATTAATTTGCCAGTGCTTGTCCTGATCAATGTTTTCCAGTGTTTGTCCTGATCATTGTTTTGCCAGTGGTTGTCCTGATCCTTAATTTGCCAATGGTCGTCCTGATCATTGTTTTGCCAGCGGTTGTCCTGATTATTGTTTTTTCCCGTAGTTGTCCTGATCATTGTTTTTCAAGTGGTTGTCTCGATCATTAATTTGCCAGTGGTTGTTCTGATTATTGTTTTTCCATTGGTTGTCCTGATCATTCTGATCATTGGTTTTCCAGTGGTTGTCCTGATCATTGTTTTTCCAGTGGTTGTCCTGATCATTGTTTTTCCAGTGGTTGTCCTGATCATTCTGATCATTGTTTTTCCAGTAGTTGTCCTGATCATTGTTTTTCCAGTGGTTATCCTGATCATTGTTTTTCCAGTGGTTGTCCTGATCATTAATTTGTCAGTGGTTGTCTTGATCATTGTTTTTCCATTGGTTGTCCTTATCTTTATTCTGCCGGTATGTGTGTTTAACTGGTGATAGCACTTTATCTAGTTGGACAGAATAGGACGGATTTAATGTCCTCAAGTTCACGTCCCCTCCTGTTTCTCTAGTGTTCCGCTGCCTCGCTAATGTGGTCCTTTGGAGGTCAGTTCGTAGGTAATGGCTCTTGCAACATAAGGATAGTGGGTTCATTTTCCAGGACAGCACATCAGTAAAACTTGATGCACGCTTGACTGATAGTTGCTTTCGATAAAAGTGTCTGCTAAATAGCCCAACACACAGTGAGAGAGTTTACATTGCCTATCACGTTTTAGGGAAGACCCAAATGCAGACAGTATCGAAGTAACAAAAGTGTATTACTAGAACAGGGGCAGGCAAAATGACAGGTCAAGGGCAGGCAGAGGTCAGTAATCCAGATCAGAGTCAAAAGGTACAGAATGGCAGGCAGGCTCAGGGTCAGGGTAGGCAGAATGGTCAAAACCAGGAACACTAGAAAACGGGAACTATAGAAAAGACAGGAGCAAGGGGAAAACCGCTGGTAGGGTTGACAGACAAAACGACCTGGCAACAGACAAACAGTGAACACAGGTATAAATACACTGGGGATAATGGGGTAGATGGGCGACATCTGGAGGGGGGTGGAGACAAGCACAAAGACAGGTGAAACAGATTAGGGTGTGACATTGCCACAAGAAAACGGCAACCAGGGAAGAACAAACCCAATTGTAAATACCACCCATATTTGAGTTGATTTATTTTCCCTTTTTTACTTATAGTTTTGCAATGTCTTTATTATTTTGGAACTTTTCTGAGTGTAATGTTTACTGTTCATTTGAATTGTTTATTTCACTTTTGTTTATTATCTACTTCACTTGCTTTGCCAATATTAACATACTGTATGTTTCCCATGCCAATAAAGCCCTTAAATTGAATTGAAATTGAATTTGAATTCAATTGAATTGACAGAGTGAGAGAAAGAGAGAGTAATGGAGGTGCACTGGAGAATGCAGAAGACAGAACAAAGAAAACAGAAAGATTAGAGGGACAACCTGTTATTAACAGGGTGCTTATATTGTCCTGTCAGAATGATACACATCAAAGTGTTTGTGTGTCAGGAGTGGGGGTGGGAGCTTTATCGTTTTAGAATCCTGACACGGCACGTCCATGTCGCATGGTCTGGCAGTGGCTGCCAATGTTTCCTGGGTAGTTTGAGAGCATAGTGACACAACAGCCACAGCCACGAATCGTCACCCACAATGTCTTATCTACACATACAAAACATATATACACACACCCCTCCGCCTACTGTATTATTTCACTACAAAGTACCACAAAGCTATTTTTCTCCTCCCAGCATTGTAATAGGGTCTACTGCAACACACATCAACTAAAGGAGAGAAATAACTAGGGACTAATGGAGGGAGGGAGGGGTAGGACAAAACAGGAGAGACTGTTAAGGTCTACTGCATCAAACAAAAAACAAAAAAATAAAGGAGAGAAAGAATGATGGAGGGAGGGAGGGAGGCTGGCAGGCAGGGAGAGAGGGAGAGAGGGAAGGAGGGAGAACACAGAACAAGGCTACCTGAATAGGAAAATACTTTGTACTACCATTCACAGGAGATGACTGATCAAGTCTAAAGACAGTGAACGAGGAGGTAAGGGGAAGGAGGGAAGGAGGGAACAGGAGTAAGATGACATGAAGAAAAGAGAGGAAAACAGGAGAATGTTTAATAAAAAATAAAAAATGTGTCATAAAGGAGATGATATGAGGGAACACACACACACACGAACGGCCATGTAAACCCCCATATATTGTGCTGCCAACATGCTTACAAATACCCTCAGTTCATAGAGTACTTTAAACGAATTGTGTGAGATTTCTTCTACTTACCCAGCGTCAGAGGGTCTCATGAATTGATTGCATTTATTAGGATCCCCATTAGCCGAAGCCAATTTGTGAATGACAGCTAGTCTTCCGGTGGTCATACACATAAAGACATAACAGACAAAATACTTTACAATTTGTAAATACTTTACAATTTACAAACAGTACATGTAATGGATACCATTAACAAAGATGATTATATACAAAAATGACCAAGTGATGATGCAGTCAAGATGCTCTCAATGTTGCAGCTGTCGAATATTTTTAGGATTTCAGGGCTAGCTGACGTTGAGGGAGAGGTTGTTGTTCTGGCACCACACTATCAGGTCGCTGACCTCCTCCCTATAGGCTGTCTCATCGTCGTCGGTGGCCAGGCCTCCACTGTCATGTCGGTGGTGTCGTGCGTGTCCACACAGTCGTGTGTGAACAGGGAGTACAGAAGAAGACTGAGCACGCACCCCTCAGGGGCCCCCGGGTTGAGGGTCAGTGTGGCGGATGTGTTCTTGCCTGAGGTGTTCATTCCCAGGGTCCTTGGCTTAGTGATGAGCTTGGACGGCCCTATGGTGGTGAACGCTGATCTGTAGTCAATGAACAGCATTTCACGTTGGTGGGAAAAGCAGTGTGGAGTGACTCATAGATTGCGTCATCTGTGGATCTGTTGGGGTGGTATGTGAATTGGAGTGGGTCCAGGGTGTCTGGGATGATGGTGTTGATGTGAGTCATGACCAGCCTTTCATGGCTACAGATGTGAGTGTTACGGTGCGATAGTCATTTAGGCAGATTATCTTGGCGTTCTTGGGCACAGGGACTATGGTGGTCTGCTTGAAACATGTACATATTACAGACTGCGTCAGGAAGGAGGTTAGGGAAGAGGTTAAAAATGTCAGTGAAGACATTTGCCAGCTGGTCAGCGCATGGTCTGAATATGTGTCCTGGTAATCCGTTTGGCCTTGTGACTGTTAACCTGTTTAAAGGTCTTACTCACATCGGATACGGAGAGCATGATCACAAAGTCATCCCAAACAGCTGGTGCTCTAATGCATGGCTCATTATTGCTAACCTCAAAGCGAGCATAGAAGGCATTTATCTCATCTGGTAGGTGCACGTCACTGGGCAGCTCGAGGCTGGGTTTCCCTTTGTAATCTGTGAAAGTTTGCAAGCCTTGCCACATCCAACGAGTGTCAGAGCCGGTGTAGTAGGTTTTTTGTCCTGTATCTTAGTCCTGTATTGACAATTTGTATGTCTCTGCATACAATTTGAAGGAAGTTGAAGGTAGTTTTGTGACTGATTACTAACTAGCGTAATAACTGGAAGTCTATCGGAATGCTAGCTGATCCCATAGACTTTCAGTCATTGTGCAGATGTTTATCTATGTTAGTACAAATATGTATCTATGTTGGTACATATATTTATATATGTTGGTACAGATATTTATTGGTACAAATATTTATATATGTTGGTACATATATTTATGTATGTGTCACACCCTGGCCATAGACAGGCTTTTATTCTCTATTTTGGTGAGGCTAGGGTGAGACTAGGGTGGGCATTCTAGTTTCTTTATTTCTATGTTTTCTGTTTCTATGTTTTGGCCGGGTATGGTTCTCAATCAGGGACAGCTGTCTATCGTTGTCTCTGATTGGGAATCATACTTAGGCAGCCTGTTTTTCCACCTTAGTTGTGGGTAGTTGACTTTGTTAGTGGCCTGTATAGCCCTAGTAAGCTTCACGTTTGTTTTTGTTGTATCTTGTTTTTGTTGGCGACATTCATAATAAAAATAAATGTAGGCTCCCCACGCTGCACCATGGTCCGGTCATTTCCACGAAGACAGCGATCGTGACAGTATGTTGGTACAGATATTTATATATGTTGGTACAGTGGAAATTGGTTTTCAAGTTGAGGACCTTGATTCTGCTTGTGGAGACTTCTGGTAATCAGAGTTATAGCTAACCGTAACTCTCAAGGCAGAGACCTAGGTTTTAAGCTGTTCTCTGTCTGTGTGTGTGTGTGTGTGTGTGTGTGTGTGTGTGTGTGTGTGTGTGTGTGTGTGTGTGTGTGTGTGTGTGTGTGTGTGTGTGTGTGTGTGTGTGTGTGTGTGTGTGTGTGTGTGTGTGTGTGTGTGTGTGTGTGTGTGTGTGTGTGTGTGTGTGTGTGCGTGTGCGTGTGCGTGTGCGCACAGGCCTCATAAAAAAAGCTGGCATTGACAGCACGGCACCATGGGTCAAGGAGACAGAGTTGAAGACATCATAATGGAACTAGAGGAAAGAACATGTACCGAAGAGAGAGGGCGTGAGAGGGAGTGATCAAGGCAGGGAGGGAGGGAGGCAGAGAAGGAGGGAGAAATAGAGAGGGAGGTAGGGAGGGACAGGGAGGGAGGGTGGCAGAGAAGGAGGGACAGTGCAATGAAGAGGGATGGAGGGAGGGTGGGAAAGAGGAAGCAAGAGAGAGAGTAGGGGGTGGAGAAAAGAGGGATAGTAAACCAAGAAAACCTGAGATGAGTATAACCAGAGACAATAGAAGATAAAGTAGAGGAATATACAGTTGAGATGACAGGGAGGTGGTAGAGGAATATACAGGTGAGATGACAGGGAGGTGGTAGATGAATATACACGGAGATGGTAGAGGAATATACAGGGAGGTGGTAGATGAATATACAGGGAGGTGGTAGAGGAATATACAGGGAGGTGGTAGAGGAATATACAGGGAGGTGGTAGAGGAATATACAGGGAGGTGGTAGATGAATATACAGGGAGGTGGTAGAGGAATATACAGGGAGGTGGTAGAGGAATATACAGGGAGGTGGTAGAGGAATATTCAGGGAGGTGGTAGATGAATATACAGGGAGGTGGTAGAGGAATATACAGGGAGGTGGTAGAGGAATATACAGGGAGGTGGTAGAGGAATATACAGGGAGGTGGTAGAGGAATATACAGGGAGGTGGTAGAGGAATATACAGGGAGATGGTAGAGGAATATACAGGTGAGATGACAGGGAGGTGGTAGAGGATAAGGTGGCCATTTACATATAGCAGACACTATTCATAGCAGACACTATTCAGTTAAACCAGATTCATATCACGGTGTGTGTGTGTGTGTGTGCGTGTGCGCTAGTGTTGAGGCCGGTCAGACAGGCAGACGTCTTGTGCTTCAAAACTAATTCAATGTTGCAGTGTTGGACCAGAACGTATGTCTCTCCTTGATCCACATGCTGTACACACACACACACACACACACCCACACCCACACCCACACCCACACCCACACACACACACACACACACACACACACACACACACTCACACACACACACACACACACACACACACACACACACACACACACACACACACACACACACACACACACACACACACACACACACACACACACACACACACACACACACACACACACACACACACTGTACCATGTCCTCGTTAGCAAGAACAATGACAGAAGGCCCAGCTGTCACTTCCTAACTCTTTCCCTGTATCTGCATACAGTCTAGAGACAATAAAAACCAAGGTTAACTTCTTGAGAATACAGGGGGTGCTATTTGCCATTAGCATAATTTGCTCTACAGATTAAACTGCCTCTTATTCAATTATTGCTCTTACTATATGCATATAAATAATACCATTGGAAAGAAAACAATCTCTAGTTTCTAAAACCGTTTCAATTTTGTCTCTGAGTGATACAGAAGTCATTTGACAGCACTTTCCATGACCAAGAAGAAAAAAGCAAGATGTGTATGCCAGCTTCAACTCTCTGCCTATATATGGTCGTGCCCCCTATGACCCGAAACACACCTCATTGGCCTTCCTCTGGGTGTCAAGAGGACGTCAGAGGAAAAATATCTTGTTTATCTGGGACTGACGTGAAATGAGAGCTAATTCTTTGGCGTGACCGACAACTTCCGGTTCTGTAAATCGTGCGACTTGTAGCTGCGATTGTCTTCTGTTGTGCGGCCATTATGGATGAAAACTATCTCCGTCTCGAAGTTTGTTTGATACATGTGACCAGATCATCGTAATGTATGTTTTTTCAATATAGTTTAATCAGATTATTTGAATTTTTTCGGGAGTTTTGTGGTGTTCCGTTGTCTGATTTTATTTACGTTTGAGAGATCCGTGCCACTCGACCAGTACCTGTGCTAAATGGAGTGGGAAAGGAACAATTCTGAACGGAACCAACGACTCATCTTGACAAAGGACACTTTGATCAACATTCTGATGAAAGATCAGCCATAGTAAGACCCAATTTACGATGTTATATCATATCTGTTGTGCATGTGAACTGGCCGTGGGCGCCTAGCCGAATCTGCCTGGTATAGCTATGCTAATTTAGCGCTACATTTTGTTTTCGTTATAAAACATTTAATAAATCTGAAATATTGTTTGGATTCACCAGATGTTGGGCTTTCAATATCTGTACGCTGTGTATTTTTCTGAAATAAGATGAGTAATTCGTTATATGACGTTGGTCTCTGTAATTGTTCTGGCTGGGTCAGCACTATTTCAGATTGCAGCTGCAATGTAGAAGTGTGATTTATACCTGAAAAATGCACATTTTTCCCAAAAAAAACTATGCTATACCATAAATATGTTATCAGACTGTCATCTTATGAAGTTGTTTCTTGGTTAGTGGCTATATTTTTTTTTATTTAGTCGAATTAGTGATAGCTACTGACGCATGAAAAAACTTTTGGGAGTAAACAAATCGTGTCCTTTGCTAACGTGGTTAGCTAATAGATTTACATATTGTGTCTTCCCTGTAAAACATTTAAAAAATCTGAAATGGTGGCTTTATTCACAAGACCTGTATCTTTCATCTGGTGTCTTGGACTTGTGATTTAATGATATTTAGATGCTACAAGTTACTTGTGACGCTATGCTAGCTATGCTACTCAGTGGGGGGGGGGGTGGTGCTACCGGATCAGGGTTGGTGACTCGTGAGAAGTTTTTAACTGGCGTTATGATAGAAATTGGTTGCCAGATTGGATGCTAACCCTTGTGGGGTTCATCTTGTCTTTGATGGAATAATTGAGGCTGTAATGGAGGAACTACCTGGCAACCCGTCCCATCAGCAAACTCTCTGGTTGTCATTCTTTGTCTCTCTTTCTTAAGTTGTCTGGAGGAGTGTGTGTGTGTGTGTGTGTGTGTGTGTGTGTGTGTGTGTGTGTGTGTGTGTGTGTGTGTGTGTGTGTGTGTGTGTGTGTGTGTGTGTGTGTGTGTGTGTGTGTGTGTGTGTGTGTGTGTGTGTGTGTGTGTGTGTGTGTGTGTGTGCGCCACAACTCACAGCGCAGCAGTACGGGTCTGGCAGTCGATAATGGAACTGTCATCCCCCAGATAACAGATGCCCTGGTGGGGATGAGAGGGGAGGTTATGGGGAATAGAGAGAGAGAGGTGAGATGAGAGAGGGAGAGAGGTATAGAGATATGGGGGAGGGGTGAGGAAAAGGAGGAGGAGAGAGGTAATAATGGGGGAGGGAGGGAGGGAGGGAGGGAGGGAGGGAGGGAGGGAGGGAGGGAGGGAGGGAGGGAGAGAGGTAATAATGGGGGAGGGAGGGAGGGAGGGAGGGAGGGAGGGAGGTAATAATGGGGGAGGGAGGGAGGGAGGGAGAGAGAGAGAGAGAGAGAGAGAGAGAGAGAGAGAGAGAGAGAGAGAGAGAGAGAGAGAGAGAGAGAGAGAGAGAGAGAGAGAGAGAGAGAGAGAGAGAGAGAGAGAGAGAGAGAGATATGGGGGAGGGGTGAGGAAAAGGAGGAGGAGAGAGGTAATAATGGGGGAGGGAGGGAGGGAGGGAGGGAGAGAGAGAGAGAGAGAGAGAGAGAGAGAGAGAGAGAGAGAGAGAGAGAGAGAGAGAGAGAGAGAGAGAGAGAGAGAGAGAGAGAGAGAGAGAGAGAGAGAGAGAGAGAGAGAGAGAGAGAGAGAGAGAGAGAGAGAGAGAAAACTAACCTCCTAACCTCCTGCCCAATGTATGACCATATTAGAGAGACATATTTCCCTCAGATTACACAGATCCACAAAGAATTTGAAAACAAATCCAATTTTGATAAACTCCCATATCTACTGGGAGAAATTCCACAGTGTGCCATCACAGCAGCAAGATTTGTGACCTGTTGCCACAAGAAAAGGGCAACCAGTGAAGAACAAACACCATTGTAAATACAACCCATATTTATCCTTATTTATTTTAACTTGTGTGCTTTAACCATTTGTACATTGTTACAACACTGTATATATATAATATAACATTTGTAATGTCTTTATTGTTTTGAAACTTCTGTATGTGTAATGTTTACTGTTAATTTGTATTGTTTATTTCACTTTTGTATAATATCTACCTCACTTGCTTTGGCAATGTTAACACATGTTTCCCATGCCAATAAAGCCCCTTGAATTGAATTGAATTGAATTGAGAGAGAGAGAGAGAGAGAGAGAGAGAGAGAGAGAGAGAGAGAGAGAGAGAGAGAGAGAGAGAGAGAGAGAGAGAACTTTTGAGTGTAATGTTTACTGTTCATTTTTCGTTGTTTATTTCACTTTTGTTAATTATCCATTCCACTTGCTTTGGCAATGTAAACATATGTTTCCCATGGTAATAAAACCCTTAAATTGAATTGACAGAGCGCGAGGGGGAGAAGAGAGAGACATAAACGGAGGGGGAGAAGATAGAGTCATAAAGACAGGGGGAGAAGAGAGACAGAGAGAGAGGGGGAGAAGAGAGACACGGAGAGAGGGTGAGAAGTGAGAGACAGAGAGAGAGGGAGGAGAGAGGGAGAAGAGAGATGGAGAGGGGGAGAAGAGAGACAGATAGAGAGGGGGAGAAGAGAGACAGAGAGAGGGTGAGAAGTGAGACAGAGAGAGAGGGGGATAAGGTAGATGAAAAAGGAGGAGCAGAAAGAAAGATAGTGAGAGAGAAATCGAGAGAGACGTAGGGGGACGGCAGAAAGAGATTACTTTAGCGTCTTGCAGGAAGAACACTGTCCGCTATACCCATTCGCTAACATAAACCCCTCTAGTGTGACTTCACTAACAGTGAGATAACTGAGCATGCCCCCATCCACATCGACGGGGCCGCAGTGTAGAGGGTCAAAACCTTCAAGTTCCTCGACGTGCACATCTGTGACAACCTCAAATGCTCCACCCACACAGACAGTGTGGTGAAGAAAGCACAACGTGGCCTCTTTTGAAAAAATGATGCTTGGCCCCTAAGACGCTTACAAACTTTTACAGATGCACCATTGAGAGCATTCTATCAGGCTATATCGCCGTCTGGTACGGCAATTACACCGTCCGCAACCGAAGGGCTCTCCAGAGGGTGGTGTGGTCAGCCTGTTCACCCCTATACCATCTAGAAGGCCGAGACAGTACAGGTTCATTAAAGCTGGGACCGAGAGGCTGAAAAACAGCTTCTATCTCCAGGCCATCAGACTATTAAACAGTCACCACTAGCTTCAGTCACTGTTCTAGCCGGCTACCACCTGGTACACTACCCTGCACCTTAGAGAGTGCTGCCCTATGTACATAGAGTCATTGAACACTGGTCACATGAATAATAAATACATACTGTTTTAACCACTTTAAATGTATCTAGTCATGGCTCATCCAATACTGTATTACAATTTTTTTTTCTATTCATATACGGTTCATATATATATATACAGTATATATATATATATATATGTATTTATATACAATATTTAAGCAATAAAGCAAGAGGTGGTGTGGTATATGAACAATATACCAATGCTAAGTGCTCCGCAATGCGGAGTGTGTGGATACAGCCCTTAGCCATTGTATATCGGCCATATACTACAAATCCTGACATGCCTTATTGCTATTATAAACTGGTTACCAACATCATTAGAGCAGTACAAATAAATGTGTTGTTGCACCACATGGTATACGATCTGTCAGCCAATCAGCATTCAGGGCTCGAACTTCCCACTTTAGAAATTTATTTATACAATTGCATTGTTGAATACTCCATTCTGAATGGCTAGAAGGGCATTCCAGAGCATGCATTATTTCCCTATAATGCACAATATATCAGCATGGTAGATTTCATTCTTACATGTTCTATGTTTGAGCTGCTTTTGAAAACAAAAGTTGAATTGAAAACATGAACGTTACTGCATTGTTGAATTCAGTTTCCATTATAGACGAATAGTTTGTTTTGTTACCAAGGCAACTACTGTAACTATCTACTAAACTTTCTTGCTACTTAAATGGATGTTGAAGACATTTGTAGAAACACAGACACTGTTGGAGTTAGAAACACAGACACTGTTGGAGTTAGAAACACAGACACTGTTGGAGCTAGAAACACAGACACTGTTGGAGTTAGAAACACAGACACTGTTGGAGTTAGAAGCACAGACACTGTTGGAGTTAGAAACACAGACACTGTTGGAGTTAGAAACACAGACACTGTTGGAGTTAGAAACACAGACACTGTTGGAGTTAGAAGCACAGACACTGTTGGAGTTAGAAACACAGACACTGTTGGAGCTAGAAACACAGACACTGTTGGAGTTAGAAACACAGATACTGTTGGAGTTAGAAACACAGACACTGTTGGAGTTAGAAACACAGACACTGTTGGAGTTAGAAACACAGACACGGTTGGAGTTAGAAACACAGACACTGTTGGCGTTAGAAACACAGACACTGTTGGAGTTAGAAACACAGACACTGTTGGAGTTAGAAACACAGATACTGTTGGAGTTAGAAACACAGACACTGTTGGAGTTAGAAACACAGACACTGTTGGAGTTAGAAACACAGATACTGTTGGAGTTAGAAACACAGACACTGTTGGAGTTAGAAACACAGACACTGTTGGAGTTAGAAACACAGACACTGTTGGAGTTAGAAACACAGACACTGTTGGAGTTAGAAACACATATACTGTTGGAGTTAGAAACACAGACACTGTTGGAGTTAGAAACACAGACACTGTTGGAGTTAGAAACACAGATACTGTTGGAGTTAGAAACACAGATACTGTTGGAGTTAGAAACACAGACACTGTTGGAGTTAGAAACACAGACACTGTTGGAGTTAGAAACACAGACACTGTTGGAGTTAGAAACACAGACACTGTTGGAGTTAGAAACACAGATACTGTTGGAGTTAGAAACACAGACACTGTTGGAGCTAGAAACACAGACACTGTTGGAGTTAGAAACACAGACACTGTTGGAGTTAGAAACACAGACACTGTTGGAGTTAGAAACACAGACACTGTTGGAGTTAGAAACACAGACACTGTTGGAGTTAGAAACACAGATACTGTTGGAGTTAGAAACACAGACACTGTTGGAGTTAGAAACACAGACACTGTTGGAGTTAGAAACACAGACACTGTTGGAGTTAGAAACACAGACACTGTTGGAGTTAGAAACACAGATAATGTTGGAGTTAGAAACACAGACACTGTTGGAGTTAGAAACACAGACACTGTTGGAGTTAGAAACACAGATACTGTTGGAGTTAGAAACACAGATACTGTTGGAGTTAGAAACACAGACACTGTTGGAGTTAGAAACACAGACACTGTTGGAGTTAGAAACACAGACACTGTTGGAGTTAGAAACACAGACACTGTTGGAGTTAGAAACACAGACACTGTTGGAGTTAGAAACACAGACACTGTTGGAGCTAGAAACACAGACACTGTTGGAGTTAGAAACACAGACACTGTTGGAGTTAGAAACACAGACACTGTTGGAGCTAGAAACACAGACACTGTTGGAGTTAGAAACACAGACACTGTTGGAGTTAGAAACACAGACACTGTTGGAGTTAGAAACACAGACACTGTTGGAGTTAGAAACACAGACACTGTTGGAGCTAGAAACACAGACACTGTTGGAGTTAGAAACACAGACACTGTTGGAGTTAGAAACACAGACACTGTTGGAGCTAGAAACACAGACACTGTTGGAGTTAGAAACACAGACACTGTTGGAGTTAGAAACACAGACACTGTTGGAGTTAGAAACACAGACACTGTTGGAGTTAGAAACACAGACACTGTTGGAGTTAGAAACACAGATACTGTTGGAGTTAGAAACACAGACACTGTTGGAGCTAGAAACACAGACACTGTTGGAGCTAGAAACACAGACACTGTTGGAGTTAGAAACACATATACTGTTGGAGTTAGAAACACAGACACTGTTGGAGTTAGAAACACAGACACTGTTGGAGTTAGAAACACAGATACTGTTGGAGTTAGAAACACAGATACTGTTGGAGTTAGAAACACAGACACTGTTGGAGTTAGAAACACAGACACTGTTGGAGTTAGAAACACAGACACTGTTGGAGTTAGAAACACAGACACTGTTGGAGTTAGAAACACAGATACTGTTGGAGTTAGAAACACAGACACTGTTGGAGCTAGAAACACAGACACTGTTGGAGTTAGAAACACAGACACTGTTGGAGTTAGAAACACAGACACTGTTGGAGTTAGAAACACAGACACTGTTGGAGTTAGAAACACAGACACTGTTGGAGTTAGAAACACAGATACTGTTGGAGTTAGAGACACAGACACTGTTGGAGTTAGAAACACAGACACTGTTGGAGTTAGAAACACAGACACTGTTGGAGTTAGAAACACAGACACTGTTGGAGTTAGAAACACAGATAATGTTGGAGTTAGAAACACAGACACTGTTGGAGTTAGAAACACAGACACTGTTGGAGTTAGAAACACAGATACTGTTGGAGTTAGAAACACAGATACTGTTGGAGTTAGAAACACAGACACTGTTGGAGTTAGAAACACAGACACTGTTGGAGTTAGAAACACAGACACTGTTGGAGTTAGAAACACAGACACTGTTGGAGTTAGAAACACAGACACTGTTGGAGTTAGAAACACAGACACTGTTGGAGCTAGAAACACAGACACTGTTGGAGTTAGAAACACAGACACTGTTGGAGTTAGAAACACAGACACTGTTGGAGCTAGAAACACAGACACTGTTGGAGTTAGAAACACAGACACTGTTGGAGTTAGAAACACAGACACTGTTGGAGCTAGAAACACAGACACTGTTGGAGTTAGAAACACAGACACTGTTGGAGTTAGAAACACAGACACTGTTGGAGCTAGAAACACAGACACTGTTGGAGTTAGAAACACAGACACTGTTGGAGTTAGAAACACAGACACTGTTGGAGTTAGAAACACAGACACTGTTGGAGTTAGAAACACAGACACTGTTGGAGTTAGAAACACAGACACTGTTGGAGCTAGAAACACAGACACTGTTGGAGTTAGAAACACAGACACTGTTGGAGTTAGAAACACAGACACTGTTGGAGTTAGAAACACAGATACTGTTGGAGTTAGAAACACAGACACTGTTGGAGCTAGAAACACAGACACTGTTGGAGCTAGAAACACAGACACTGTTGGAGTTAGAAACACAGACACTGTTGGAGTTAGAAACACAGACACTGTTGGAGTTAGAAACACAGACACTGTTGGAGTTAGAAACACAGACACTGTTGGAGTTAGAAACACAGACACTGTTGGAGTTAGAAACACAGACACTGTTGGAGTTAGAAACACAGACACTGTTGGAGTTAGAAACACAGACACTGTTGGATTTAGAAACACAGACACTGTTGGAGTTAGAAACACAGATACTGTTGGAGTTAGAAACACAGACACTGTTGGAGTTAGAAACACAGATACTGTTGGAGTTAGAAACACAGACACTGTTGGAGTTAGAAACACAGACACTGTTGGAGTTAGAAACACAGATACTGTTGGAGTTAGAAACACAGACACTGTTGGAGTTAGAAACACAGACACTGTTGGAGTTAGAAACACAGACACTGTTGGAGTTAGAAACACAGACACTGTTGGAGTTAGAAACACAGACACTGTTGGAGTTAGAAACACAGACACTGTTGGAGTTAGAAACACAGACACTGTTGGAGTTAGAAACACAGATACTGTTGGAGTTAGAAACACAGATACTGTTGGAGTTAGAAACACAGACACTGTTGGAGTTAGAAACACAGACACTGTTGGAGTTAGAAACACAGACACTGTTGGAGTTAGAAACACAGACACTGTTGGAGTTAGAAACACAGACACTGTTGGAGTTAGAAACACAGACACTGTTGGAGTTAGAAAGACAGACACTGTTGGAGTTAGAAACACAGACACTGTTGGAGTTAGAAACACAGACACTGTTGGAGTTAGAAACACAGACACTGTTGGAGTTAGAAACACAGATACTGTTGGAGTTAGAAACACAGACACTGTTGGAGCTAGAAACACAGACACTGTTGGAGTTAGAAACACAGACACTGTTGGAGTTAGAAACACAGACACTGTTGGAGTTAGAAACACAGCCACTGTTGGAGCTAGAAACACAGACACTGTTGGAGCTAGAAACACAGATACTGTTGGAGTTAGAAACACAGACACTGTTGGAGTTAGAAACACAGACACTGTTGGAGTTAGAAACACAGACACTGTTGGAGTTAGAAACACAGATACTGTTGGAGTTAGAAACACAGACACTGTTGGAGCTAGAAACACAGACACTGTTGGAGCTAGAAACACAGACACTGTTGGAGTTAGAAACACAGACACTGTTGGAGTTAGAAACACAGACACTGTTGGAGTTAGAAACACAGACACTGTTGGAGTTAGAAACACAGATACTGTTGGAGTTAGAAACACAGACACTGTTGGAGTTAGAAACACAGACACTGTTGGAGTTAGAAACACAGACACTGTTGGAGTTAGAAACACAGACACTGTTGGAGTTAGAAACACAGACACTGTTGGAGTTAGAAACACAGACACTGTTGGAGCTAGAAACACAGACACTGTTGGAGTTAGAAACACAGACACTGTTGGAGTTAGAAACACAGACACTGTTGGAGTTAGAAACACAGACACTGTTGGAGTTAGAAACACAGACACTGTTGGAGTTAGAAACACAGACACTGTTGGAGCTAGAAACACAGACACTGTTGGAGTTAGAAACACAGACACTGTTGGAGTTAGAAACACAGACACTGTTGGAGTTAGAAACACAGATACTGTTGGAGTTAGAAACACAGACACTGTTGGAGCTAGAAACACAGACACTGTTGGAGCTAGAAACACAGACACTGTTGGAGTTAGAAACACAGACACTGTTGGAGTTAGAAACACAGACACTGTTGGAGTTAGAAACACAGACAATGTTGGAGTTAGAAACACAGACACTGTTGGAGTTAGAAACACAGACACTGTTGGAGTTAGAAACACAGACACTGTTGGAGTTAGAAACACAGACACTGTTGGAGTTAGAAACACAGACACTGTTGGAGTTAGAAACACAGACACTGTTGGAGTTAGAAACACAGATACTGTTGGAGTTAGAAACACAGACACTGTTGGAGTTAGAAACACAGATACTGTTGGAGTTAGAAACACAGACACTGTTGGAGTTAGAAACACAGACACTGTTGGAGTTAGAAACACAGATACTGTTGGAGTTAGAAACACAGACACTGTTGGAGTTAGAAACACAGACACTGTTGGAGTTAGAAACACAGACACTGTTGGAGTTAGAAACACAGACACTGTTGGAGTTAGAAACACAGACACTGTTGGAGTTAGAAACACAGACACTGTTGGAGTTAGAAACACAGACACTGTTGGAGTTAGAAACACAGATACTGTTGGAGTTAGAAACACAGATACTGTTGGAGTTAGAAACACAGACACTGTTGGAGTTAGAAACACAGACACTGTTGGAGTTAGAAACACAGACACTGTTGGAGTTAGAAACACAGACACTGTTGGAGTTAGAAACACAGACACTGTTGGAGTTAGAAACACAGACACTGTTGGAGTTAGAAACACAGACACTGTTGGAGTTAGAAACACAGACACTGTTGGAGTTAGAAACACAGACACTGTTGGAGTTAGAAACACAGACACTGTTGGAGTTAGAAACACAGACACTGTTGGAGTTAGAAACACAGATACTGTTGGAGTTAGAAACACAGATACTGTTGGAGTTAGAAACACAGACACTGTTGGAGCTAGAAACACAGACACTGTTGGAGTTAGAAACACAGACACTGTTGGAGTTAGAAACACAGACACTGTTGGAGTTAGAAACACAGCCACTGTTGGAGCTAGAAACAAAGACACTGTTGGAGCTAGAAACACAGATACTGTTGGAGTTAGAAACACAGACACTGTTGGAGTTAGAAACACAGACACTGTTGGAGTTAGAAACACAGACACTGTTGGAGTTAGAAACACAGATACTGTTGGAGTTAGAAACACAGACACTGTTGGAGCTAGAAACACAGACACTGTTGGAGCTAGAAACACAGACACTGTTGGAGTTAGAAACACAGACACTGTTGGAGTTAGAAACACAGACACTGTTGGAGTTAGAAACACAGATACTGTTGGAGTTAGAAACACAGACACTGTTGGAGTTAGAAACACAGACACTGTTGGAGTTAGAAACACAGACACTGTTGGAGTTAGAAACACAGACACTGTTGGAGTTAGAAACACAGACACTGTTGGAGTTAGAAACACAGACACTGTTGGAGCTAGAAACACAGACACTGTTGGAGCTAGAAACACAGACACTGTTGGAGTTAGAAACACAGACACTGTTGGAGTTAGAAAAACAGATACTGTTGGAGTTAGAAACACAGCTACTGTTGGAGTTAGAAACACAGACACTGTTGGAGCTAGAAACACAGACACTGTTGGAGCTAGAAACACAGACACTGTTGGAGCTAGAAACACAGACACTGTTGGAGTTAGAAACACAGACACTGTTGGAGTTAGAAACACAGACACTGTTGGAGTTAGAAACACAGATACTGTTGGAGTTAGAAACACAGACACTGTTGGAGTTAGAAACACAGACACTGTTGGAGTTAGAAACACAGACACTGTTGGAGTTAGAAACACAGACACTGTTGGAGTTAGAAACACAGACACTGTTGGAGCTAGAAACACAGACACTGTTGGAGTTAGAAACACAGACACTGTTGGAGTTAGAAACACAGACACTGTTGGAGTTAGAAACACAGACACTGTTGGAGTTAGAAACACAGACACTGTTGGAGTTAGAAACACAGACACTGTTGGAGTTAGAAACACAGATACTGTTGGAGTTAGAAACACAGATACTGTTGGAGTTAGAAACACAGACACTGTTGGAGCTAGAAACACAGACACTGTTGGAGTTAGAAACACAGACACTGTTGGAGTTAGAAACACAGACACTGTTGGAGTTAGAAACACAGCCACTGTTGGAGCTAGAAACACAGACACTGTTGGAGCTAGAAACACAGATACTGTTGGAGTTAGAAACACAGACACTGTTGGAGTTAGAAACACAGACACTGTTGGAGTTAGAAACACAGACACTGTTGGAGTTAGAAACACAGATACTGTTGGAGTTAGAAACACAGACACTGTTGGAGCTAGAAACACAGACACTGTTGGAGCTAGAAACACAGACACTGTTGGAGTTAGAAACACAGACACTGTTGGAGTTAGAAACACAGACACTGTTGGAGTTAGAAACACAGACACTGTTGGAGTTAGAAACACAGACACTGTTGGAGTTAGAAACACAGACACTGTTGGAGTTAGAAACACAGATACTGTTGGAGTTAGAAACACAGACACTGTTGGAGCTAGAAACACAGACACTGTTGGAGCTAGAAACACAGACACTGTTGGAGCTAGAAACACAGACACTGTTGGAGTTAGAAACACAGACACTGTTGGAGTTAGAAACACAGACACTGTTGGAGTTAGAAACACAGATACTGTTGGAGTTAGAAACACAGACACTGTTGGAGCTAGAAACACAGACACTGTTGGAGTTAGAAACACAGACACTGTTGGAGCTAGAAACACAGACACTGTTGGAGTTAGAAACACAGACACTGTTGGAGTTAGAAACACAGACACTGTTGGAGCTAGAAACACAGACACTGTTGGAGTTAGAAACACAGACACTGTTGGAGCTAGAAACACAGACACTGTTGGAGCTAGAAACACAGACACTGTTGGAGTTAGAAACACAGACACTGTTGGAGTTAGAAACACAGACACTGTTGGAGTTAGAAACACAGACACTGTTGGAGTTAGAAACACAGACACTGTTGGAGTTAGAAACACAGACACTGTTGGAGTTAGAAACACAGACACTGTTGGAGCTAGAAACACAGACACTGTTGGAGTTAGAAACACAGACATTTTGCTACACCTGCGATAACATCTGCAAATATGTGTACGTGACCTATACACTTTGATTTGAACTTTGATAATTGGCTAGAAAAAGAACAGAGTGGTTGGAATGTATAAAAAGCTCCAGAAGTTATTTAAGGTAATCACTGTTTTAGTTCTCTCGCCCAATCTCCCCTCACTGAGAGAGCTGATAAGGATTTCATTAAAGGAGAAAACAACACCAGCTCTCTGTTCCATTTCTTTAGTTCTGTCTCACTCACACCATTAGGGGCTAGAGGAGGAGAGGAGAGGAGAGGAGAGGAGAGGAAAGGAAAGGAAAGGAAAGGAAAGGAAAGGAAAGGAAAGGAACAGAGAGAAGAGGAGTGTTTTATAGTATTGTATTATCAAATGAAATCCCTCCGTCTCTGACACCTCTGAATGATTATGGTAATGTATTCTGTATAAGCAACGCCAAATGCCCATTTCCCACATGTGGCTAATATAATTATGTTTATTAATACCAGCCATTCCCTCCATTTCAGACCGAGGAATGAGTGAGGTCCGTAATGTGAAAACATGTCCTCTCTCTCTCTCTCTCTCTCTCTCTCTCTCTCTCTCTCTCTCTCTCTCTCTCTCTCTCTCTCTCTCTCTCTCTCTCTCTCTCTCTCTCTCTCTCTCTCTCTCTGCATGTCAAATGCAGGAGGGCTGAGTGTATTGAGTTTTAGACATTTGCATATTTATTGCCAAGGTAAACATACATAATGCTGCCAAGTAAACAATGCTCCCTCAAGTGTGCAAGGTGAGCCAGGATTGTGTGTGTGTATGCACAGGAGCGTGTACTGGTGTCCCAAATGGCACCCTATTCCCTATAAAGTGCATTACTATGGACCTTTGTCAAAAGTAGTGCACAACATAGGGAATATGGTGTGTTGGGACACATCCGTTGTTTTTTAAACAAGCCTTCATTCAGGTAGACATTTTATATGATGTCTTATTCTCCTTCCAGTGGACTGTGAAATTACCGCTGTCACCATATCCTGTTTGAAGAGCTCATATTTGAAGATAGTAATTACAAGTCTCTCAGTAATTACAAGTCTCGCTATTTTCTGTATGGTAGGCCCCAAAACTGCCGTTCGCACAAACAGAGACATGTACCTAATCCAAAAATATACTTTGGATATGTCCCAAATGGGAACTCCATTTATAATGCACTACCTTTGACTAGAGCCCTACTGGCCCCTGTCATTTAGGACACATTATTTTACAGCCCCATTAGATGTTAAATGGAACTTCTTTGTGTTCAAAATCAAAGTATGCGAAACGGAGGACGGAGGGCACTTTTCGAATGCATTCTCCGTTTGTACATATGGTGCTGTCAAAAAGTATTTCCCCCTTTCTATTTGTCTCTGTCTTTGCATATTTTTAATACTGAATGTTATCAGATCTTCAACCAAACCTAATATTAGATAAAGGGAATCTGAGTTATACTTATTTTATACTTATACTTATTTTATTTAATTAACTAAGTATGCAACACCGAATGCCCCTGAGTGAAAAAGTAATTGCCCGCTTACACTCAATACACTCACCTTTAGCAGCAATGACTGCAACCAAATGCTTCCACCACCATGCTTGACCATTGGTATGGTTCTTACTGTGGAATTCAGTGTTTGGTTTTTGCCATGGATATTGAGACCCATCTCATCCAAAAAGCACCTGGAAGCAACTGGATGATCATCAAGACTCTTAAAAAAATGTTCTGTGAACAGATGATTTAAAAAGTATAACTTTTTGGACAACATGGGTCCTATTATGCCTGGTGAAAACCAAACACTGCATTCCACAGTAAGAACCTCATACCAACGGTGAGGCATGGTGGTGGTAGTGTGATGATTTGGAGATGCTTTGCTGCCTCTGTACCTGGATGACTTGCCTTTTCAGAAGGAACCATGAATTCTGCTCTGTATCAGAGAATTATGCAGGAGAACGTCGGGCCATCCGTCTGTGAGCTGAAGCTGAAAAGCTGCTGAGTCATGCAGCAAGACAATGATCCAGAACACACAATCAAGTCTACATGAAAATGGCTAAAAAACTACAAATTTGAAGTTTTGTAATGGCGAAGTCTGGAGCTAATCCCAGATGAGATGTTGTGGCAGGACTTGAAATGAGCAGTTCATGCTGGAAAACCCACTAATGTCATTAAATTACAGCAGTTCTGCATGGAAGTGGGCTAGAATCCTCCACAGTGACGTGAGAGACTGATCAACACCTACAGGAAGCATTTGGTTGTGGTCATTGCAGCTAATAGTGTAAGCGGGTAATTACTATCTCATACAGGGGAATTGGGTGTTGTATAACTTTGGTTTTGGTTAAAGATCTGATAACATTCTTTATTTTTTGTATTTTGAAGCATGCATTGATGCAAGCTTCAACGGAAAGTATGCACAGAAATATGATGCAACCACATAAAAAATGACTCAAAATATATTGTAATCAATGGCGGACATTATTTGAGCTGAAGTGAGAGAAAATAAACACTGACTTCGGAATTAAATGTTGCCCATTCACATCTCATATGTTGCCTGACTACAATATTTTATCTTGATACGTTAATAAATACATGCTGTGTTAAGTTTGGCATGGTTACCTGCCTACAATACCCACTGTAGTGTGTGTAGGTAGCAAGCCCATAGTAAGTCAATAGGGCTAACTGGCTAGCTACTACTGTTAGCTAGCCAGATAGCCACGAAGAATTGGTAGCTAGCTAGCTATCCACAAAAAATGTACATCTACCTTGCTTAACATTAGTTTTAGGTCATTTTTGACTGTTGAACTATCTGGGTTAGCTACATTATTACAATTCACATATAGCTAGCTGATAGATATGAAGTAAAACGTTTGCTTCCTGCATGCTAACATTATAAAATGCTTCCATTAGCTGAGCCAGCCATGCTGTGTGCTGGAGCTTGGCCTGTCATGGCCAGAGCAAATCAAAGCCCACTATACCAAACAATAGGCTCAATAGGCTTTTTATATTAGTGTGTGTGTGTGTGTGTGTGTGTGTGTGTGTGTGTGTGTGTGTGTGTGTGTGTGTGTGTGTGTGTGTGTGTGTGTGTGTGTGTGTGTGTGTGTGTGTGTGTGTGTGTGTGTGTGTGTGTGTGTGTGTGTGTGTGTGTGTGTGTGTGTGTACGTGGGTGTGTGTGTGTGTGTGTGTACGTGGGTGTGTTTGCGTACGTGTGTGGGTGCATGCAAACTTAGATCACAAGGCCACACTGATGTGATGTAATCTCTATATCATGGGTAATCTCTATATCATGGGTAATCTCTATATCATGGGTAATCTCTATATGATGGGTAATCACTATATCATGAATAATCTCTATTTGAGTAATCTCTATATCATGGGTAATTGTAATTGGATTTCATTTAATTCTTCCTTGATGTTGGTTAAACCTTAATCTATCCGGGAAAAGAGAATGGAGAGTGTAAATTAATGACTGCTCTCTCTCTGGCTTCCCCTCACACACACACACACACACACACACACACACACACACACACACACACACACACACACACACACACACACACACACACACACACACACACACACACACACACACACACACACACACACACACACACACACACACACACACACAGTAACTTAATCCACCCCAGACACACTTGTCTTATTTGTAGAGGCAGTAAAATCATACATTCAAATACATAATCATTAGCAGCCAATTAAATTGGGTGAGGTAAAGAGGGGAAGGGGGAGGGAAGGGTAGAGGAGGTACATTTACATTTACATTTAAGTCATTTAGCAGACGCTCTTATCCAGAGCGACTTACAAATTGGTGCATTCACCTTATGACATCCAGTGGAACAGGTATTTTAGTTAGGATGTGTTAGTGGGTGAGGTTACAGCTCTGACTTATCAAGAACTCTCTAACGGGTAGAGGTTAAAGGAGACAGGAAGAGGTTAAAGGAGACAGGAAGGGGCTCTAGATCGCTGAGAAAAGAGAGGCTGTTTAGATAGCTGTATGGGGAAGGTCAAAGTTGGCTATCCTAATGGAACCCTATTCACTATACAGTGCACTATGTAGGGAATGGAGTGCCATTTGGGAAGCAAACCTAGAGGGATGTATAAAACATATTATAAACTGTTTGGTTCAAGCCCTGAATGCTGATTGGCTGACAGCCGTGGTTTATCAGACTGTTTGACACGGGTATGACAAAACATGTATTTTTACTGCTCTTATTACATTGGTAACCAGTTTATAATAGCAATACGCCACCTTGGTGGTTTATGGTATATGGCCAATATACCATGGCGAAGGGCTTTATCCAGGCATTGTGTCGCGCTTAAGAACATCCCTTAGCCGTGATATATATATATATATACCACACCTCCTCTGGTCTTATTGCTTAATTATACTGGAACACTTACTGGAGCTGAATGGACTGGAAATAGCAGGATGAATATATTCCAAAGTCAGCTGGTTAAAGTAGCACTTTGTCTCTTGCATCTAATACAATATTCACCTATTTCTACACTTGGAATGCTTGGCAACGGACATAAGAATAATCCTCCATACACACTTAATGTATGAGTTGCCTCTAAACATTCTACCAAAAAGGATATCAATGACCTAGTGATCTGGCCAAAACCATCCTATGAACAGAAACCCAGTGGGGAGCGTTGCCAGATTGTGTCAAGGACGGCTGGCCTTCTCCATGGCTTCCGTTGTCAGCTTTGGCAGTCACGAACAGATGGAAGAGGAGACGTGTTTCAGACAAAATATACTGTTTTTGTTCCACAACTGTTACCTTGTTTCTTGTTTGATGGATGAATATGTGATGCTTCAGACCCATAACATTAAACCAGCACGTCAATGGGTCTGTCACCATCCAATGGCCCTGTGTCTAAAGACATGTGGCCACTCATATTCATCGGGGAATATTTGGGATGCTTGGATTGGTGGTGGATGTCGGGCTATGTGGAGTCTTTTATCATCTCACTCACAGAGATGATACGATAGCAGTGCCAGCTAGGTAGTGTCTGTTAATGTGTTGCTGTAATGGCTGAGAAGGCTGATTCCTTCACCATTACTGAGGGACATTAGACAGACACACACACACACACACACATACACACCCACCATGCACGCACCACACACGCACCCACACACACACACACACACACATTACTTGGGACCATTAGCAGGGAAATGATCCACCCACCAGTACAATTCCCATTGGTGAACAAGCTGTCTGGACTACTGTAATTATCCGTCAATCAGTTACCACCTATTAGAAATGACTTACATCAAGAGCCAATATGTGTCAGTACTATAGTATAGTATGCGATAGTGTAGTATGGTGTAGTATAGTATAGTATGGTATGGTATAACATAGTATAGTATAGTATGGTATGGTACATTATATTATTGTACGGTATGCTATGGTATAGTATAGTATGGTTTGGTACAGTATACTATGGTATAGTACGGTATGGCATAGTATGGTATAGTATGGTATGGTATGGTATAGTTTGGTATGGTATGCTGTAGTATAGTATAGTATGGTATGGTATGGTACGGTACAGTGTGGTACTATAGTACATCATGGTATAATATAGTATAGTATGGTTTAGTATGGTATGGTATAGTATCATATATTATTGTATATTACAGTATAGTTTAGTATGGTATATTATGTTATAGTATGGTATAGTATGGTATATTATGGTATGGTATAGTATAATATGATATAGTGTGGTGTGTTATGGTATGGTATAGTATAGTGGGTTCAACTTTCACTGGGGCCAGGGGGACATGCCCCCCCACATTCTGAAATTGCATTTTTGTCCCCCCAGTTTTATCATTGTAATGTGATACAAAACGAGACAACAGTGTGCTTTAGGACCATGTGGATGCCTCCGGGTGGTTCTTTGTGAACATAAAAAAAATTCTCAAGGCAAACCAAAGTCAGTAGCCGAAGTCTGTCCTTTTGTCAGGGGTTGGTCAGCATTAAGGATTCTTCAACAAAGTCTTTGTTGTCGTACACATCTTTTCATTGAGAAAAACTTCACCAAACATCTTAGATGTAAAATTGCGCAACTAAGATGTCCTCTTCAAAAACGTCAAAATTCATGACAGATTTCTTGAGTTATCTTGGTTTGATTCTGACTACAGCGTCTCAAAATGGATAAACAGTACTATTTTTCTCGTTTTTCAAGCAAAGGTATTTTAGGTGGGTATGCTAGCACACTCCAGGCATCAACTGAATTGAAGCATACTGACGCCTTGAGAAGGACCCAATCACGTGATGGGCATTGGCTAATAAGAATTGAGATATCTGAGAGAGCCATGTGAGTGAGAGGTGGCTTCGGAGCGTGGCGATTGGCAGCCGGGAAAAGGGAATTATAATTATTATATTCAGCCCAAGGGCAATACTTTAAAGTACTAATTAAGTCATTTTTTGGTGTATTGATACTTTACTTTACTATTGAAATTGTTTACAACTTTTACTTCACTACATTCCTAAAGAAAAGAATGTACTTTTAACTCCATACATATTCCATGACATCCAAAAGAACTCGTTACAAGTTGAATGCTTAGCAGGACAGGAAAATATTGTAATTCACACACCTATCAAGAGAACATCCCTGGTCATCCCTACTGCCTCTGATCTGAAGGACTCACTAAACACATGCATCATTTGTAAATTATGTCTGAGTGTTGGAGGTGCCCCTGGCTATCCGTAAATTGAACATAACAAGAAAACAGTGCCTTCTGGTTTGTTTAATATAAGGAATTTGAAATGAGTTTTACTCAAGTATATTTTAAAACAAATACTTTTAGACTTTTACTCAATAGGATTTTACTGGGTGACTTTCACTTTTACTTGAGTCATTTTCTATTAAGGTATCTTTGCTTTTACTCAAGTATGACAATTGGGTACTTTTAACACCACTGCAAGGGTCGCTAACCAAAGAAAACACAATTATTTAAACAATTTGGTAATATGTTGGTTAAAAGGGGACTCAGAAGTAGGGGAACTTTTATTCTTTACTCATGAATGGTTAATGACATCCTCTTCAAATGTCCTCTGAAATACCCAGTCTTATGTTATAGAGCTCTGCCCTCTGAAATACCCAGTCTTGTGTTATAGTGCTCTGCCCTCTGAAATACCCAGTCTTGTGTTATAGTGCTCTGCCCTCTGAAATACCCAGTCTTGTGTTATAGTGCTCTGCCCTCTGAAATACCCAGTCTTATGTTATAGAGCTCTGCCCTCTGAAATACCCAGTCTTGTGTTATAGTGCTCTGCCCTCTGAAATACCCAGTCTTGTGTTATAGTGCTCTGCCCTCTGAAATACCCAGTCTTGTGTTATAGTGCTCTGCCCTCTGAAATACCCAGTCTTATGTTATAGTGCTCTGCCCTCTGAAATACCCAGTCTTGTGTTATAGTGCTCTGCCCTCTGAAATACCCAGTCTTATGTTATATAGCTCTGCCCTCTGAAATACCCAGTCTTGTGTTATAGTGCTCTGCCCTCTGAAATACCCAGTCTTGTGTTATAGAGCTCTGCCCTCTGAAATACCCAGTCTTATGTTATAGAGCTCTGCCCTCTGAAATACCCAGTCTTATGTTATAGAGCTCTGCCCTCTGAAATACCCAGTCTTGTGTTATAGTGCTCTGCCCTCTGAAATACCCAGTCTTGTGTTATAGTGCTCTGCCCTCTGAAATACTCAGTCTTATGTTATAGTGCTCTGCCCTCTGAAATACCCAGTCTTATGTTATAGAGCTCTGCCCTCTGAAATACCCAGTCTTGTGTTATAGTGCTCTGCCCTCTGAAATACCCAGTCTTGTGTTATATAGCTCTGCCCTCTGAAATACTCAGTCTTATGTTATAGTGCTCTGCCCTCTGAAATACCCAGTCTTATGTTATATAGCTCTGCCCTCTGAAATACCCAGTCTTATGTTATAGTGCTCTGCCCTCTGAAATACCCAGTCTTGTGTTATAGTGCTCTGCCCTCTGAAATACCCAGTCTTGTGTTATAGTGCTCTGCCCTCTGAAATACCCAGTCTTGTGTTATAGAGCTCTGCCCTCTGAAATACTCAGTCTTGTGTTATAGAGCTCTGCCCTCTGAAATACTCAGTCTTGTGTTATAGAGCTCTGCCCTCTGAAATACTCAGTCTTGTGTTATAGAGCTCTGCCCTCTGAAATACCCAGTCTTATGTTATAGTGCTCTGCCCTCTGAAATACTCAGTCTTGTGTTATAGTGCTCTGCCCTCTGAAATACCCAGTCTTGTGTTATAGAGCTCTGCCCTCTGAAATACCCAGTCTTGTGTTATAGAGCTCTGCCCTCTGAAATACCCAGTCTTGTGTTATAGAGCTCTGCCCTCTGAAATACCCAGTCTTATGTTATAGAGCTCTGCCCTCTGAAATACCCAGTCTTATGTTATAGTGCTCTGCCCTCTGAAATACTCAGTCTTGTGTTATAGAGCTCTGCCCTCTGAAATACTCAGTCTTGTGTTATGGAGCTCTGCCCTCTGAAATACCCAGTCTTGTGTTATAGTGCTCTGCTCTCTGAAATACCCAGTCTTGTGTTATAGAGCTCTGCCCTCTGAAATACCCAGTCTTGTGTTATAGAGCTCTGCCCTCTGAAATACCCAGTCTTGTGTTATAGAGCTCTGCCCTCTGAAATACTCCGTCTTGTGTTATAGAGCTCTGCCCTCTGAAATACCCAGTCTTGTGTTATAGAGCTCTGCCCTCTGAAATACCCAGTCTTATGTTATAGAGCTCTGCCCTCTGAAATACCCAGTCTTATGTTATAGTGCTCTGCCCTCTGAAATACCCAGTCTTGTGTTATAGAGCTCTGCCCTCTGAAATACCCAGTCTTATGTTATAGAGCTCTGCCCTCTGAAATACCCAGTCTTATGTTATAGTGCTCTGCCCTCTGAAATACCCAGTCTTATGTTATATAGCTCTGCCCTCTGAAATACCCAGTCTTATGTTATAGTGCTCTGCCCTCTGAAATACCCAGTCTTGTGTTATAGTGCTCTGCCCTCTGAAATACCCAGTCTTGTGTTATAGTGCTCTGCCCTCTGAAATACCCAGTCTTATGTTATAGAGCTCTGCCCTCTGAAATACTCAGTCTTGTGTTATAGAGCTCTGCCCTCTGAAATACTCAGTCTTGTGTTATAGAGCTCTGCCCTCTGAAATACACAGTCTTGTGTTATAGAGCTCTGCCCTCTGAAATACCCAGTCTTATGTTATAGAGCTCTGCCCTCTGAAATACCCAGTCTTATGTTATAGTGCTCTGCCCTCTGAAATACCCAGTCTTGTGTTATAGAGCTCTGCCCTCTGAAATACCCAGTCTTGTGTTATAGTGCTCTGCCCTCTGAAATACCCAGTCTTGTGTTATAGTAATCTGCCCTCTGAAATACCCAGTCTTGTGTTATAGAGCTCTGCCCTCTGAAATACCCAGTCTTATGTTATAGAGCTCTGCCCTCTGAAATACCCAGTCTTATGTTATAGTGCTCTGCCCTCTGAAATACCCAGTCTTGTGTTATAGAGCTCTGCCCTCTGAAATACCCAGTCTTGTGTTATAGAGCTCTGCCCTCTGAAATACCCAGTCTTGTGTTATAGAGCTCTGCCCTCTGAAATACCCAGTCTTATGTTATAGAGCTCTGCCCTCTGAAATACCCAGTCTTGTGTTATAGAGCTCTGCCCTCTGAAATACCCAGTCTTGTGTTATAGAGCTCTGCCCTCTGAAATACCCAGTCTTGTGTTATAGAGCTCTGCCCTCTGAAATACCCAGTCTTGTGTTATAGTGCTCTGCCCTCTGAAATACCCAGTCTTATGTTATAGAGCTCTGCCCTCTGAAATACCCAGTCTTATGTTATAGTGCTCTGCCCTCTGAAATACTCAGTCTTGTGTTATAGAGCTCTGCCCTCTGAAATACCCAGTCTTGTGTTATAGTGCTCTGCCCTCTGAAATACCCAGTCTTGTGTTATAGTGCTCTGCCCTCTGAAATACTCAGTCTTGTGTTATAGAGCTCTGCCCTCTGAAATACCCAGTCTTGTGTTATAGTGCTCTGCCCTCTGAAATACCCAGTCTTGT
Source organism: Salvelinus alpinus (assembly GCF_045679555.1). NCBI lineage: Eukaryota > Metazoa > Chordata > Actinopteri > Salmoniformes > Salmonidae > Salvelinus > Salvelinus alpinus. The sequence goes on along the minus strand of NC_092088.1, from coordinate 84,770,885 downwards.
GTTATAGTGCTCTGCCCTCTGAAATACTCAGTCTTGTGTTATAGAGCTCTGCCCTCTGAAATACCCAGTCTTGTGTTATAGAGCTCTGCCCTCTGAAATACCCAGTCTTATGTTATAGTGCTCTGCCCTCTGAAATACCCAGTCTTGTGTTATAGAGCTCTGCCCTCTGAAATACCCAGTCTTATGTTATAGAGCTCTGCCCTCTGAAATACCCAGTCTTATGTTATAGTGCTCTGCCCTCTGAAATACTCAGTCTTGTGTTATAGTGCTCTGCCCTCTGAAATACCCAGTCTTGTGTTATAGAGCTCTGCCCTCTGAAATACCCAGTCTTATGTTATAGAGCTCTGCCCTCTGAAATACCCAGTCTTATGTTATAGTGCTCTGCCCTCTGAAATACTCAGTCTTGTGTTATAGAGCTCTGCCCTCTGAAATACCCAGTCTTATGTTATAGAGCTCTGCCCTCTGAAATACCCAGTCTTATGTTATAGTGCTCTGCCCTCTGAAATACTCAGTCTTGTGTTATAGAGCTCTGCCCTCTGAAATACTCAGTCTTGTGTTATAGAGCTCTGCCCTCTGAAATACTCAGTCTTATGTTATAGAGCTCTGCCCTCTGAAATACCCAGTCTTGTGTTATAGTGCTCTGCCCTCTGAAATACCCAGTCTTATGTTATAGAGCTCTGCCCTCTGAAATACTCAGTCTTGTGTTATAGAGCTCTGCCCTCTGAAATACTCAGTCTTATGTTATAGAGCTCTGCCCTCTGAAATACCCAGTCTTGTGTTATAGTGCTCTGCCCTCTGAAATACCCAGTCTTATGTTATAGAGCTCTGCCCTCTGAAATACCCAGTCTTGTGTTATAGTGCTCTGCCCTCTGAAATACTCAGTCTTATGTTATAGAGCTCTGCCCTCTGAAATACCCAGTCTTGTGTTATAGTGCTCTGCCCTCTGAAATACCCAGTCTTATGTTATAGAGCTCTGCCCTCTGAAATACCCAGTCTTATGTTATAGTGCTCTGCCCTCTGAAATACTCAGTCTTGTGTTATAGAGCTCTGCCCTCTGAAATACCCAGTCTTGTGTTATAGTGCTCTGCCCTCTGAAATACCCAGTCTTGTGTTATAGTGCTCTGCCCTCTGAAATACTCAGTCTTGTGTTATAGAGCTCTGCCCTCTGAAATACCCAGTCTTGTGTTATAGTGCTCTGCCCTCTGAAATACCCAGTCTTGTGTTATAGTGCTCTGCCCTCTGAAATACTCAGTCTTGTGTTATAGAGCTCTGCCCTCTGAAATACCCAGTCTTGTGTTATAGAGCTCTGCCCTCTGAAATACCCAGTCTTATGTTATAGTGCTCTGCCCTCTGAAATACCCAGTCTTGTGTTATAGAGCTCTGCCCTCTGAAATACCCAGTCTTATGTTATAGAGCTCTGCCCTCTGAAATACCCAGTCTTATGTTATAGTGCTCTGCCCTCTGAAATACTCAGTCTTGTGTTATAGTGCTCTGCCCTCTGAAATACCCAGTCTTGTGTTATAGAGCTCTGCCCTCTGAAATACCCAGTCTTATGTTATAGAGCTCTGCCCTCTGAAATACCCAGTCTTATGTTATAGTGCTCTGCCCTCTGAAATACTCAGTCTTGTGTTATAGAGCTCTGCCCTCTGAAATACCCAGTCTTATGTTATAGAGCTCTGCCCTCTGAAATACCCAGTCTTATGTTATAGTGCTCTGCCCTCTGAAATACTCAGTCTTGTGTTATAGAGCTCTGCCCTCTGAAATACTCAGTCTTGTGTTATAGAGCTCTGCCCTCTGAAATACTCAGTCTTATGTTATAGAGCTCTGCCCTCTGAAATACCCAGTCTTGTGTTATAGTGCTCTGCCCTCTGAAATACCCAGTCTTATGTTATAGAGCTCTGCCCTCTGAAATACCCAGTCTTGTGTTATAGTGCTCTGCCCTCTGAAATACTCAGTCTTATGTTATAGAGCTCTGCCCTCTGAAATACCCAGTCTTATGTTATAGTGCTCTGCCCTCTGAAATACCCAGTCTTATGTTATAGTGCTCTGCCCTCTGAAATACCCAGTCTTATGTTATAGTGCTCTGCCCTCTGAAATACTCAGTCTTATGTTATAGTGCTCTGCCCTCTGAAATACCCAGTCTTGTGTTATAGAGCTCTGCCCTCTGAAATACCCAGTCTTATGTTATAGAGCTCTGCCCTCTGAAATACCCAGTCTTATGTTATAGTGCTCTGCCCTCTGAAATACTCAGTCTTGTGTTATAGTGCTCTGCCCTCTGAAATACCCAGTCTTGTGTTATAGAGCTCTGCCCTCTGAAATACCCAGTCTTATGTTATAGAGCTCTGCCCTCTGAAATACCCAGTCTTATGTTATAGTGCTCTGCCCTCTGAAATACTCAGTCTTGTGTTATAGAGCTCTGCCCTCTGAAATACCCAGTCTTGTGTTATAGTGCTCTGCCCTCTGAAATACCCAGTCTTGTGTTATAGTGCTCTGCCCTCTGAAATACTCAGTCTTGTGTTATAGAGCTCTGCCCTCTGAAATACCCAGTCTTATGTTATAGTGCTCTGCCTTCTGAAATACCCAGTCTTGTGTTATAGTGCTCTGCCCTCTGAAATACTCAGTCTTGTGTTATAGAGCTCTGCCCTCTGAAATACCCAGTCTTATGTTATAGAGCTCTGCCCTCTGAAATACCCAGTCTTATGTTATAGTGCTCTGCCCTCTGAAATACTCAGTCTTGTGTTATAGAGCTCTGCCCTCTGAAATACTCAGTCTTGTGTTATAGAGCTCTGCCCTCTGAAATACTCAGTCTTATGTTATAGAGCTCTGCCCTCTGAAATACCCAGTCTTGTGTTATAGTGCTCTGCCCTCTGAAATACCCAGTCTTATGTTATAGAGCTCTGCCCTCTGAAATACCCAGTCTTGTGTTATAGTGCTCTGCCCTCTGAAATACTCAGTCTTATGTTATAGAGCTCTGCCCTCTGAAATACCCAGTCTTATGTTATAGTGCTCTGCCCTCTGAAATACCCAGTCTTATGTTATAGTGCTCTGCCCTCTGAAATACCCAGTCTTATGTTATAGTGCTCTGCCCTCTGAAATACTCAGTCTTATGTTATAGTGCTCTGCCCTCTGAAATACCCAGTCTTGTGTTATAGAGCTCTGCCCTCTGAAATACCCAGTCTTATGTTATAGAGCTCTGCCCTCTGAAATACCCAGTCTTGTGTTATAGTGCTCTGCCCTCTGAAATACCCAGTCTTGTGTTATAGTGCTCTGCCCTCTGAAATACCCAGTCTTGTGTTATAGTGCTCTGCCCTCTGAAATACCCAGTCTTATGTTATAGTTCTCTGCCCTCTGAAATACCCAGTCTTGTGTTATAGTGCTCTGCCCTCTGAAATACCCAGTCTTATGTTATAGTTCTCTGCCCTCTGAAATACTCAGTCTTGTGTTATAGTGCTCTGCCCTCTGAAATACCCAGTCTTGGGTTATAGTGCTCTGCCCTCTGAAATACCCAGTCTTGTGTTATAGTGCTCTGCCCTCTGAAATACCCAGTCTTATGTTATAGTGCTCTGCCCTCTGAAATACCCAGTCTTGTGTTATAGTGCTCTGCCCTCTGAAATACCCAGTCTTGTGTTATAGTGCTCTGCCCTCTGAAATACTCAGTCTTGTGTTATAGTGCTCTGCCCTCTGAAATACCCAGTCTTGTGTTATAGTGCTCTGCCCTCTGAAATACCCAGTCTTATGTTATAGAGCTCTGCCCTCTGAAATACTCAGTCTTATGTTATAGTGCTCTGCCCTCTGAAATACCCAGTCTTGTGTTATAGTGCTCTGCCCTCTGAAATACCCAGTCTTATGTTATAGTGCTCTGCCCTCTGAAATACCCAGTCTTGTGTTATAGTGCTCTGCCCTCTGAAATACCCAGTCTTGTGTTATAGTGCTCTGCCCTCTGAAATACTCAGTCTTGTGTTATAGTGCTCTGCCCTCTGAAATACCCAGTCTTGTGTTATAGTGCTCTGCCCTCTGAAATACCCAGTCTTATGTTATAGAGCTCTGCCCTCTGAAATACTCAGTCTTATGTTATAGTGCTCTGCCCTCTGAAATACTCAGTCTTATGTTATAGAGCTCTGCCCTCTGAAATACTCAGTCTTGTGTTATAGTGCTCTGCCCTCTGAAATACCCAGTCTTGTGTTATAGAGCTCTGCCCTCTGAAATACCCAGTCTTATGTTATAGAGCTCTGCCCTCTGAAATACCCAGTCTTATGTTATAGTGCTCTGCTCTCTGAAATACCCAGTCTTGTGTTATAGTGCTCTGCCCTCTGATATACTCAGTCTTGTGTTATATAGCTCTGCCCTCTGAAATACCCAGTCTTGTGTTATAGAGCTCTGCCCTCTGAAATACCCAGTCTTATGTTATATAGCTCTGCCCTCTGAAATACCCAGTCTTGTGTTATAGTGCTCTGCCCTCTGATATACTCAGTCTTGTGTTATATAGCTCTGCCCTCTGAAATACCCAGTCTTGTGTTATAGAGCTCTGCCCTCTGAAATACCCAGTCTTATGTTATATAGCTCTGCCCTCTGAAATACTCAGTCTTGTGTTATAGAGCTCTGCCCTCTGAAATACCCAGTCTTGTGTTATATAGCTCTGCCCTCTGAAATACTCAGTCTTGTGTTATAGAGCTCTGCCCTCTGAAATACCCAGTCTTGTGTTATATAGCTCTGCCCTCTGAAATACCCAGTCTTATGTTATAGTGCTCTGCCCTCTGAAATACCCAGTCTTGTGTTATATAGCTCTGCCCTCTGAAATACCCAGTCTTGTGTTATAGTGCTCTGCCCTCTGAAATACTCAGTCTTGTGTTATAGAGCTCTGCCCTCTGAAATACCCAGTCTTGTGTTATAGTGCTCTGCCCTCTGAAATACTCAGTCTTATGTTATAGAGCTCTGCCCTCTGAAATACCCAGTCTTATGTTATAGTGCTCTGCCCTCTGAAATACTCAGTCTTGTGTTATAGTGCTCTGCCCTCTGAAATACCCAGTCTTGTGTTATATAGCTCTGCCCTCTGAAATACTCAGTCTTGTGTTATAGAGCTCTGCCCTCTGAAATACCCAGTCTTGTGTTATAGAGCTCTGCCCTCTGAAATACCCAGTCTTGTGTTATAGTGCTCTGCCTTCTGAAATACCCAGTCTTATGTTATAGAGCTCTGCCCTCTGAAATACCCAGTCTTGTGTTATATAGCTCTGCCCTCTGAAATACTCAGTCTTGTGTTATAGAGCTCTGCCCTCTGAAATACCCAGTCTTGTGTTATATAGCTCTGCCCTCTGAAATACCCAGTCTTATGTTATAGTTCTCTGCCCTCTGAAATACTCAGTCTTGTGTTATAGTGCTCTGCCCTCTGAAATACCCAGTCTTGGGTTATAGTGCTCTGCCCTCTGAAATACCCAGTCTTATGTTATAGAGCTCTGCCCTCTGAAATACCCAGTCTTGTGTTATATAGCTCTGCCCTCTGAAATACTCAGTCTTGTGTTATAGTGCTCTGCCCTCTGAAATACCCAGTCTTATGTTATAGAGCTCTGCCCTCTGAAATACCCAGTCTTGTGTTATATAGCTCTGCCCTCTGAAATACTCAGTCTTGTGTTATAGTGCTCTGCCCTCTGAAATACCCAGTCTTATGTTATAGTGCTCTGCCCTCTGAAATACTCAGTCTTGTGTTATAGTGCTCTGCCCTCTGAAATACCCAGTATTGTGTTATATAGCTCTGCCCTCTGAAATACTCAGTCTTGTGTTATAGAGCTCTGCCCTCTGAAATACCCAGTCTTGTGTTATATAGCTCTGCCCTCTGAAATACTCAGTCTTGTGTTATAGAGCTCTGCCCTCTGAAATACCCAGTCTTGTGTTATATAGCTCTGCCCTCTGAAATACCCAGTCTTATGTTATAGTGCTCTGCCCTCTGAAATACCCAGTCTTGTGTTATATAGCTCTGCCCTCTGAAATACCCAGTCTTGTGTTATAGTGCTCTGCCCTCTGAAATACTCAGTCTTGTGTTATAGAGCTCTGCCCTCTGAAATACCCAGTCTTGTGTTATAGTGCTCTGCCCTCTGAAATACCCAGTCTTATGTTATAGAGCTCTGCCCTCTGAAATACCCAGTCTTGTGTTATATAGCTCTGCCCTCTGAAATACTCAGTCTTGTGTTATAGTGCTCTGCCCTCTGAAATACCCAGTCTTATGTTATAGAGCTCTGCCCTCTGAAATACCCAGTCTTGTGTTATATAGCTCTGCCCTCTGAAATACTCAGTCTTGTGTTATAGTGCTCTGCCCTCTGAAATACCCAGTCTTATGTTATAGTGCTCTGCCCTCTGAAATACCCAGTCTTATGTTATAGTGCTCTGCCCTCTGAAATACCCAGTATTGTGTTATAGAGCTCTGCCCTCTGAAATACCCAGTCTTATGTTATAGTGCTCTGCCCTCTGAAATACCCAGTCTTATGTTATAGTGCTCTGCCCTCTGAAATACCCAGTCTTATGTTATAGTGCTCTGCCCTCTGAAATACCCAGTCTTATGTTATAGTGCTCTGCCCTCTGAAATACCCAGTCTTATGTTATAGTGCTCTGCCCTCTGAAATACTCAGTCTTGTGTTATAGTGCTCTGCCCTCTGAAATACCCAGTCTTGTGTTATAGTGCTCTGCCCTCTGAAATACCCAGTCTTGTGTTATAGAGCTCTGCCCTCTGAAATACCCAGTCTTATGTTATAGTGCTCTGCCCTCTGAAATACCCAGTCTTATGTTATAGTGCTCTGCCCTCTGAAATACCCAGTCTTATGTTATAGTGCTCTGCCCTCTGAAATACTCAGTCTTGTGTTATAGTGCTCTGCCCTCTGAAATACCCAGTCTTATGTTATAGTGCTCTGCCCTCTGAAATACCCAGTCTTATGTTATAGTGCTCTGCCCTCTGAAATACTCAGTCTTGTGTTATAGTGCTCTGCCCTCTGAAATACCCAGTCTTATGTTATAGTGCTCTGCCCTCTGAAATACTCAGTCTTGTGTTATAGTGCTCTGCCCTCTGAAATACCCAGTCTTGTGTTATAGTGCTCTGCCCTCTGAAATACCCAGTCTTATGTTATAGTGCTCTGCCCTCTGAAATACTCAGTCTTATGTTATAGTGCTCTGCCCTCTGAAATACCCAGTCTTATGTTATAGTGCTCTGCCCTCTGAAATACTCAGTCTTATGTTATAGTGCTCTGCCCTCTGAAATACCCAGTCTTATGTTATAGTGCTCTGCCCTCTGAAATACTCAGTCTTATGTTATAGTGCTCTGCCCTCTGAAATACCCAGTCTTATGTTATAGTGCTCTGCCCTCTGAAATGCCCAGTCTTATGTTATAGTGCTCTGCCCTCTGAAATACTCAGTCGTATGTTATAGTGCTCTGCCCTCTGAAATACCCAGTCTTGTGTTATAGTGCTCTGCCCTCTGAAATACCCAGTCTTATGTTATAGAGCTCTGCCCTCTGAAATACCCAATCTTGTGTTAAAGAGCTCTGCCCTCTGAAATACCCAGTCTTATGTTATAGTGCTCTGCCCTCTGAAATACCCAGTCTTGTGTTATAGAGCTCTGCCCTCAGGAAATACCCAGTCTTGTGTTATAGAGCTCTGCCCTCTGAAATACCCAGTCTTGTGTTATAGAGCTCTGCCCTCTGAAATACCCAGTCTTATGTTATAGTGCTCTGCCCTCTGAAATACCCAGTATTGTGTTATAGAGCTCTGCCCTCAGGAAATACCCAGTCTTATGTTATAGTGCTCTGCCCTCTGAAATACCCAGTCTTATGTTATAGTTCTCTGCCCTCTGAAATACCCAGTCTTGTGTTATAGAGCTCTGCCCTCTGAAATACCCAGTCTTATGTTATAGTGCTCTGCCCTCTGAAATACCCAGTCTTGTGTTATAGTGCTCTGCCCTCTGAAATACTCAGTCTTGTGTTATAGTGCTCTGCCCTCTGAAATACCCAGTCTTATGTTATAGAGCTCTGCCCGCTGAAATACCCAGTCTTATGTTATAGAGCTCTGCCCTCTGAAATACCCAGTCTTGTGTTATAGTGCTCTGCCCTCTGAAATACCCAGTCTTGTGTTATAGTGCTCTGCCCTCTGAAATACCCAGTCTTGTGTTATAGTGCTCTGCCCTCTGAAATACCCAGTCTTGTGTTATAGAGCTCTGCCCTCTGAAATACCCAGTCTTGTGTTATAGTGCTCTGCCCTCTGAAATACCCAGTCTTGTGTTATAGTGCTCTGCCCTCTGAAATACCCAGTCTTGTATTTTAGTGCTCTGCCCTCTGAAATACCCAGTCTTGTGTTATAGTGCTCTGCCCTCTGAAATACCCAGTCTTGTGTTATAGAGCTCTGCCCTCTGAAATACCCAGTCTTGTGTTATAGAGCTCTGCCCTCTGAAATACCCAGTCTTGTGTTATAGTGCTCTGCCCTCTGAAATACCCAGTCTTATGTTATAGAGCTCTGCCCTCTGAAATACCCAGTCTTGTGTTATAGTGCTCTGCCCTCTGAAATACCCAGTCTTATGTTATAGTGCTCTGCCCTCTGAAATACCCAGTCTTGTGTTATAGAGCTCTGCCCTCTGAAATACTCAGTCTTGTGTTATAGTGCTCTGCCCTCTGAAATACCCAGTCTTATGTTATAGTGCTCTGCCCTCTGAAATACCCAGTCTTGTGTTATAGAGCTCTGCCCTCTGAAATACTCAGTCTTGTGTTATAGTGCTCTGCCCTCTGAAATACCCAGTCTTATGTTATAGAGCTCTGCCCTCTGAAATACCCAGTCTTGTGTTATAGTGCTCTGCCCTCTGAAATACCCAGTCTTGTGTTATAGTGCTCTGCCCTCTGAAATACCCAGTCTTATGTTATAGTGCTCTGCCCTCTGAAATACCCAGTCTTATGTTATAGTGCTCTGCCCTCTGAAATACTCAGTCTTGTGTTATAGTGCTCTGCCCTCTGAAATACCCAGTCTTATGTTATAGTGCTCTGCCCTCTGAAATACTCAGTCTTGTGTTATAGTGCTCTGCCCTCTGAAATACCCAGTCTTGTGTTATAGTGCTCTGCCCTCTGAAATACCCAGTCTTATGTTATAGTGCTCTGCCCTCTGAAATACTCAGTCTTATGTTATAGTGCTCTGCCCTCTGAAATACCCAGTCTTATGTTATAGTGCTCTGCCCTCTGAAATACTCAGTCTTATGTTATAGTGCTCTGCCCTCTGAAATACCCAGTCTTATGTTATAGTGCTCTGCCCTCTGAAATACTCAGTCTTATGTTATAGTGCTCTGCCCTCTGAAATACCCAGTCTTATGTTATAGTGCTCTGCCCTCTGAAATACCCAGTCTTATGTTATAGTGCTCTGCCCTCTGAAATACTCAGTCGTATGTTATAGTGCTCTGCCCTCTGAAATACCCAGTCTTGTGTTATAGTGCTCTGCCCTCTGAAATACCCAGTCTTATGTTATAGAGCTCTGCCCTCTGAAATACCCAATCTTGTGTTATAGAGCTCTGCCCTCTGAAATACCCAGTCTTATGTTATAGTGCTCTGCCCTCTGAAATACCCAGTCTTGTGTTATAGAGCTCTGCCCTCAGGAAATACCCAGTCTTGTGTTATAGAGCTCTGCCCTCTGAAATACCCAGTCTTGTGTTATAGAGCTCTGCCCTCTGAAATACCCAGTCTTATGTTATAGTGCTCTGCCCTCTGAAATACCCAGTATTGTGTTATAGAGCTCTGCCCTCAGGAAATACCCAGTCTTATGTTATAGTGCTCTGCCCTCTGAAATACCCAGTCTTGTGTTATAGTGCTCTGCCCTCTGAAATACCCAGTCTTGTGTTATAGTGCTCTGCCCTCTGAAATACCCAGTCTTGTGTTATAGAGCTCTGCACTCTGAAATACCCAGTCTTGTGTTATAGTGCTCTGCCCTCTGAAATACCCAGTCTTGTGTTATAGTGCTCTGCCCTCTGAAATACCCAGTCTTGTATTTTAGTGCTCTGCCCTCTGAAATACCCAGTCTTGTGTTATAGTGCTCTGCCCTCTGAAATACCCAGTCTTGTGTTATAGAGCTCTGCCCTCTGAAATACCCAGTCTTGTGTTATAGAGCTCTGCCCTCTGAAATACCCAGTCTTGTGTTATAGTGCTCTGCCCTCTGAAATACCCAGTCTTATGTTATAGAGCTCTGCCCTCTGAAATACCCAGTCTTGTGTTATAGTGCTCTGCCCTCTGAAATACCCAGTCTTATGTTATAGTGCTCTGCCCTCTGAAATACCCAGTCTTGTGTTATAGAGCTCTGCCCTCTGAAATACTCAGTCTTGTGTTATAGTGCTCTGCCCTCTGAAATACCCAGTCTTATGTTATAGTGCTCTGCCCTCTGAAATACCCAGTCTTGTGTTATAGAGCTCTGCCCTCTGAAATACTCAGTCTTGTGTTATAGTGCTCTGCCCTCTGAAATACCCAGTCTTATGTTATAGAGCTCTGCCCTCTGAAATACCCAGTCTTGTGTTATAGTGCTCTGCCCTCTGAAATACCCAGTCTTGTGTTATAGTGCTCTGCCCTCTGAAATACCCAGTCTTATGTTATAGAGCTCTGCCCTCTGAAATACCCAGTCTTGTGTTATAGTGCTCTGCCCTCTGAAATACCCAGTCTTGTGTTATATAGCTCTGCCCTCTGAAATACTCAGTCTTGTGTTATAGAGCTCTGCCCTCTGAAATACCCAGTCTTGTGTTATATAGCTCTGCCCTCTGAAATACCCAGTCTTATGTTATAGTGCTCTGCCCTCTGAAATACCCAGTCTTGTGTTATATAGCTCTGCCCTCTGAAATACCCAGTCTTGTGTTATAGTGCTCTGCCCTCTGAAATACTCAGTCTTGTGTTATAGAGCTCTGCCCTCTGAAATACCCAGTCTTGTGTTATAGTGCTCTGCCCTCTGAAATACTCAGTCTTATGTTATAGAGCTCTGCCCTCTGAAATACCCAGTCTTATGTTATAGTGCTCTGCCCTCTGAAATACTCAGTCTTATGTTATAGAGCTCTGCCCTCTGAAATACCCAGTCTTGTGTTATATAGCTCTGCCCTCTGAAATACTCAGTCTTGTGTTATAGTGCTCTGCCCTCTGAAATACCCAGTCTTATGTTATAGTGCTCTGCCCTCTGAAATACTCAGTCTTGTGTTATAGTGCTCTGCCCTCTGAAATACCCAGTATTGTGTTATATAGCTCTGCCCTCTGAAATACTCAGTCTTGTGTTATAGAGCTCTGCCCTCTGAAATACCCAGTCTTGTGTTATATAGCTCTGCCCTCTGAAATACTCAGTCTTGTGTTATAGTGCTCTGCCCTCTGAAATACCCAGTCTTGGGTTATAGTGCTCTGCCCTCTGAAATACCCAGTCTTATGTTATAGAGCTCTGCCCTCTGAAATACCCAGTCTTGTGTTATATAGCTCTGCCCTCTGAAATACTCAGTCTTGTGTTATAGTGCTCTGCCCTCTGAAATACCCAGTCTTATGTTATAGAGCTCTGCCCTCTGAAATACCCAGTCTTGTGTTATATAGCTCTGCCCTCTGAAATACTCAGTCTTGTGTTATAGTGCTCTGCCCTCTGAAATACCCAGTCTTATGTTATAGTGCTCTGCCCTCTGAAATACTCAGTCTTGTGTTATAGTGCTCTGCCCTCTGAAATACCCAGTATTGTGTTATATAGCTCTGCCCTCTGAAATACTCAGTCTTGTGTTATAGAGCTCTGCCCTCTGAAATACCCAGTCTTGTGTTATATAGCTCTGCCCTCTGAAATACTCAGTCTTGTGTTATAGAGCTCTGCCCTCTGAAATACCCAGTCTTGTGTTATATAGCTCTGCCCTCTGAAATACCCAGTCTTATGTTATAGTGCTCTGCCCTCTGAAATACCCAGTCTTGTGTTATATAGCTCTGCCCTCTGAAATACCCAGTCTTGTGTTATAGTGCTCTGCCCTCTGAAATACTCAGTCTTGTGTTATAGAGCTCTGCCCTCTGAAATACCCAGTCTTGTGTTATAGTGCTCTGCCCTCTGAAATACCCAGTCTTATGTTATAGAGCTCTGCCCTCTGAAATACCCAGTCTTGTGTTATATAGCTCTGCCCTCTGAAATACTCAGTCTTGTGTTATAGTGCTCTGCCCTCTGAAATACCCAGTCTTATGTTATAGAGCTCTGCCCTCTGAAATACCCAGTCTTGTGTTATATAGCTCTGCCCTCTGAAATACTCAGTCTTGTGTTATAGTGCTCTGCCCTCTGAAATACCCAGTCTTATGTTATAGTGCTCTGCCCTCTGAAATACCCAGTCTTATGTTATAGTGCTCTGCCCTCTGAAATACCCAGTCTTGTGTTATAGAGCTCTGCCCTCTGAAATACCCAGTCTTATGTTATAGTGCTCTGCCCTCTGAAATACCCAGTCTTATGTTATAGTGCTCTGCCCTCTGAAATACCCAGTCTTATGTTATAGTGCTCTGCCCTCTGAAATACCCAGTCTTATGTTATAGTGCTCTGCCCTCTGAAATACCCAGTCTTATGTTATAGTGCTCTGCCCTCTGAAATACTCAGTCTTGTGTTATAGTGCTCTGCCCTCTGAAATACCCAGTCTTGTGTTATAGTGCTCTGCCCTCTGAAATACCCAGTCTTGTGTTATAGAGCTCTGCCCTCTGAAATACCCAGTCTTATGTTATAGTGCTCTGCCCTCTGAAATACCCAGTCTTATGTTATAGTGCTCTGCCCTCTGAAATACCCAGTCTTATGTTATAGTGCTCTGCCCTCTGAAATACTCAGTCTTGTGTTATAGTGCTCTGCCCTCTGAAATACCCAGTCTTATGTTATAGTGCTCTGCCCTCTGAAATACCCAGTCTTATGTTATAGTGCTCTGCCCTCTGAAATACTCAGTCTTGTGTTATAGTGCTCTGCCCTCTGAAATACCCAGTCTTATGTTATAGTGCTCTGCCCTCTGAAATACTCAGTCTTGTGTTATAGTGCTCTGCCCTCTGAAATACCCAGTCTTGTGTTATAGTGCTCTGCCCTCTGAAATACCCAGTCTTATGTTATAGTGCTCTGCCCTCTGAAATACTCAGTCTTATGTTATAGTGCTCTGCCCTCTGAAATACCCAGTCTTATGTTATAGTGCTCTGCCCTCTGAAATACTCAGTCTTATGTTATAGTGCTCTGCCCTCTGAAATACCCAGTCTTATGTTATAGTGCTCTGCCCTCTGAAATACTCAGTCTTATGTTATAGTGCTCTGCCCTCTGAAATACCCAGTCTTATGTTATAGTGCTCTGCCCTCTGAAATGCCCAGTCTTATGTTATAGTGCTCTGCCCTCTGAAATACTCAGTCGTATGTTATAGTGCTCTGCCCTCTGAAATACCCAGTCTTGTGTTATAGTGCTCTGCCCTCTGAAATACCCAGTCTTATGTTATAGAGCTCTGCCCTCTGAAATACCCAATCTTGTGTTATAGAGCTCTGCCCTCTGAAATACCCAGTCTTATGTTATAGTGCTCTGCCCTCTGAAATACCCAGTCTTGTGTTATAGAGCTCTGCCCTCAGGAAATACCCAGTCTTGTGTTATAGAGCTCTGCCCTCTGAAATACCCAGTCTTGTGTTATAGAGCTCTGCCCTCTGAAATACCCAGTCTTATGTTATAGTGCTCTGCCCTCTGAAATACCCAGTATTGTGTTATAGAGCTCTGCCCTCAGGAAATACCCAGTCTTATGTTATAGTGCTCTGCCCTCTGAAATACCCAGTCTTATGTTATAGTTCTCTGCCCTCTGAAATACCCAGTCTTGTGTTATAGAGCTCTGCCCTCTGAAATACCCAGTCTTATGTTATAGTGCTCTGCCCTCTGAAATACCCAGTCTTGTGTTATAGTGCTCTGCCCTCTGAAATACTCAGTCTTGTGTTATAGTGCTCTGCCCTCTGAAATACCCAGTCTTATGTTATAGAGCTCTGCCCGCTGAAATACCCAGTCTTATGTTATAGAGCTCTGCCCTCTGAAATACCCAGTCTTGTGTTATAGTGCTCTGCCCTCTGAAATACCCAGTCTTGTGTTATAGTGCTCTGCCCTCTGAAATACCCAGTCTTGTGTTATAGTGCTCTGCCCTCTGAAATACCCAGTCTTGTGTTATAGAGCTCTGCCCTCTGAAATACCCAGTCTTGTGTTATAGTGCTCTGCCCTCTGAAATACCCAGTCTTGTGTTATAGTGCTCTGCCCTCTGAAATACCCAGTCTTGTATTTTAGTGCTCTGCCCTCTGAAATACCCAGTCTTGTGTTATAGTGCTCTGCCCTCTGAAATACCCAGTCTTATGTTATAGAGCTCTGCCCTCTGAAATACCCAGTCTTGTGTTATAGAGCTCTGCCCTCTGAAATACCCAGTCTTGTGTTATAGTGCTCTGCCCTCTGAAATACCCAGTCTTATGTTATAGAGCTCTGCCCTCTGAAATACCCAGTCTTGTGTTATAGTGCTCTGCCCTCTGAAATACCCAGTCTTATGTTATAGTGCTCTGCCCTCTGAAATACCCAGTCTTGTGTTATAGAGCTCTGCCCTCTGAAATACTCAGTCTTGTGTTATAGTGCTCTGCCCTCTGAAATACCCAGTCTTATGTTATAGTGCTCTGTCCTCTGAAATACCCAGTCTTGTGTTATAGAGCTCTGCCCTCTGAAATACTCAGTCTTGTGTTATAGTGCTCTGCCCTCTGAAATACCCAGTCTTATGTTATAGAGCTCTGCCCTCTGAAATACCCAGTCTTGTGTTATAGTGCTCTGCCCTCTGAAATACCCAGTCTTGTGTTATAGTGCTCTGCCCTCTGAAATACCCAGTCTTATGTTATAGAGCTCTGCCCTCTGAAATACCCAGTCTTGTGTTATATAGCTCTGCCCTCTGAAATACCCAGTCTTGTGTTATAGTGCTCTGCCCTCTGAAATACTCAGTCTTGTGTTATAGAGCTCTGCCCTCTGAAATACCCAGTCTTGTGTTATAGTGCTCTGCCCTCTGAAATACCCAGTCTTATGTTATAGAGCTCTGCCCTCTGAAATACCCAGTCTTGTGTTATATAGCTCTGCCCTCTGAAATACTCAGTCTTGTGTTATAGTGCTCTGCCCTCTGAAATACCCAGTCTTATGTTATAGAGCTCTGCCCTCTGAAATACCCAGTCTTGTGTTATATAGCTCTGCCCTCTGAAATACTCAGTCTTGTGTTATAGTGCTCTGCCCTCTGAAATACCCAGTCTTATGTTATAGTGCTCTGCCCTCTGAAATACCCAGTCTTATGTTATAGTGCTCTGCCCTCTGAAATACCCAGTCTTGTGTTATAGAGCTCTGCCCTCTGAAATACCCAGTCTTATGTTATAGTGCTCTGCCCTCTGAAATACCCAGTCTTATGTTATAGTGCTCTGCCCTCTGAAATACCCAGTCTTATGTTATAGTGCTCTGCCCTCTGAAATACCCAGTCTTATGTTATAGTGCTCTGCCCTCTGAAATACCCAGTCTTATGTTATAGTGCTCTGCCCTCTGAAATACTCAGTCTTGTGTTATAGTGCTCTGCCCTCTGAAATACCCAGTCTTGTGTTATAGTGCTCTGCCCTCTGAAATACCCAGTCTTGTGTTATAGAGCTCTGCCCTCTGAAATACCCAGTCTTATGTTATAGTGCTCTGCCCTCTGAAATACCCAGTCTTATGTTATAGTGCTCTGCCCTCTGAAATACCCAGTCTTATGTTATAGTGCTCTGCCCTCTGAAATACTCAGTCTTGTGTTATAGTGCTCTGCCCTCTGAAATACCCAGTCTTATGTTATAGTGCTCTGCCCTCTGAAATACCCAGTCTTATGTTATAGTGCTCTGCCCTCTGAAATACTCAGTCTTGTGTTATAGTGCTCTGCCCTCTGAAATACCCAGTCTTGTGTTATAGTGCTCTGCCCTCTGAAATACCCAGTCTTGTGTTATAGTGCTCTGCCCTCTGAAATACCCAGTCTTGTGTTATAGAGCTCTGCCCTCTGAAATACCCAGTCTTGTGTTATAGTGCTCTGCCCTCTGAAATACCCAGTCTTGTGTTATAGTGCTCTGCCCTCTGAAATACCCAGTCTTGTATTTTAGTGCTCTGCCCTCTGAAATACCCAGTCTTGTGTTATAGTGCTCTGCCCTCTGAAATACCCAGTCTTGTGTTATAGAGCTCTGCCCTCTGAAATACCCAGTCTTGTGTTATAGAGCTCTGCCCTCTGAAATACCCAGTCTTGTGTTATAGTGCTCTGCCCTCTGAAATACCCAGTCTTATGTTATAGAGCTCTGCCCTCTGAAATACCCAGTCTTGTGTTATAGTGCTCTGCCCTCTGAAATACCCAGTCTTATGTTATAGTGCTCTGCCCTCTGAAATACCCAGTCTTGTGTTATAGAGCTCTGCCCTCTGAAATACTCAGTCTTGTGTTATAGTGCTCTGCCCTCTGAAATACCCAGTCTTATGTTATAGTGCTCTGCCCTCTGAAATACCCAGTCTTGTGTTATAGAGCTCTGCCCTCTGAAATACTCAGTCTTGTGTTATAGTGCTCTGCCCTCTGAAATACCCAGTCTTATGTTATAGAGCTCTGCCCTCTGAAATACCCAGTCTTGTGTTATAGTGCTCTGCCCTCTGAAATACCCAGTCTTGTGTTATAGTGCTCTGCCCTCTGAAATACCCAGTCTTATGTTATAGAGCTCTGCCCTCTGAAATACCCAGTCTTGTGTTATAGTGCTCTGCCCTCTGAAATACCCAGTCTTATGTTATAGAGCTCTGCCCTCTGAAATACTCAGTCTTGTGTTATAGTGCTCTGCCCTCTGAAATACCCAGTCTTATGTTATAGTGCTCTGCCCTCTGAAATACCCAGTCTTATGTTATAGTGCTCTGCCCTCTGAAATACCCAGTCTTGTGTTATAGAGCTCTGCCCTCTGAAATACCCAGTCTTGTGTTATAAATCAAATCAAATCAAATCAAATTTTATTAGTCACATACACATGGTTAGCAGATGTTAATGCGAGTGTAGCGAAATGCTTGTGCTTCTAGTTCCGACAATGCAGTAATAACCAACAAGTAATCTAACCTAACAATTCCACAACTACTACCTTACACACACACACAAGTGTAAAGGGATAAAGAATATGTACATAAAGATATATGAATGAGTAGCTCTGCCCTCTGAAATACCCAGTCTTGTGTTATAGTGCTCTGCCCTCTGAAATACCCAGTCTTCTGTTATAGAGCTCTGCCCTCTGAAATACCCAGTCTTGTGTTATATAGCTCTGCCCTCTGAAATACCCAGTCTTGTGTTATAGTGCTCTGCCCTCTGAAATACCCAGTCTTATGTTATAGAGCTCTGCCCTCTGAAATACCCAGTCTTGTGTTATGGTGCTCTGCCCTCTGAAATACCCAGTCTTATGTTATATAGCTCTGCCCTCTGAAATACCCAGTCTTGTGTTATAGTGCTCTGCCCTCTGAAATACCCAGTCTTATGTTATAGTGCTCTGCTCTCTGAAATACCCAGTCTTGTGTTATAGTGCTCTGCCCTCTGATATACTCAGTCTTGTGTTATAGAGCTCTGCCCTCAGGAAATACCCAGTCTTATGTTATAGAGCTCTGCCCTCTGAAATACCCAGTCTTATGTTATATAGCTCTGCCCTCTGAAATACCCAGTCTTATGTTATAGAGCTCTGCCCTCTGAAATACCCAGTCTTATGTTATATAGCTCTGCCCTCTGAAATACCCAGTCTTATGTTATAGAGCTCTGCCCTCTGAAATACCCAGTCTTATGTTATAGTGCTCTGCCCTCTGAAATACCCAGTCTTGTGTTATAGTGCTCTGCCCTCTGAAATACCCAGTCTTATGTTATAGAGCTCTGCCCTCTGAAATACCCAGTCTTGTGTTATAGTGCTCTGCCCTCTGAAATACCCGGTCTTGTGTTATAGAGCTCTGCCCTCTGAAATACCCAGTCTTGTGTTATAGAGCTCTGCCCTCTGAAATACCCAGTCTTATGTTATAGTGCTCTGCCCTCTGAAATACCCAGTCTTATGTTATAGAGCTCTGCCCTCTGAAATACCCAGTCTTGTGTTATAGTGCTCTGCCCTCTGAAATACCCAGTCTTATGTTATAGTGCTCTGCCCTCTGAAATACCCAGTCTTATGTTATAGTTCTCTGCCCTCTGAAATACCCAGTCTTGTGTTATAGTGCTCTGCCCTCTGAAATACCCAGTCTTATGTTATAGTTCTCTGCCCTCTGAAATACCCGGTCTTGTGTTATAGTTCTTTGCCCTCTGAAATACCCAGTCTTATGTTATAGAGCTCTGCCCTCTGAAATTAATTATGTTTTCTGAAAGTGTAATACATGATATTAATTATGTTTTCTGAAAGTGTAATACAGGATATTAATTATGTTTTCTGAAAGAGTAATACAGGATATTAATTATGTTTTCTGAAAGTGTAATACAGGATATTAATTATGTTTTCTGAAAGAGTAATACAGGATATTAATTATGTTTTCTGAAAGAGTAATACAGGATATTAATTAAGTTTTTTTGAAAGAGTAATACAGGATATTAATTAAGTTTTCTGAAAGAGTAATACAGGATATTAATTAAGTTTTCTGAAAGAGTAATCCAGGATATTAATTATGTTTTCTGAAAGAGTAATACAGGATATTAATTATGTTTTCTGAAAGAGTAATACAGGATATTAATAAAGTTTTCTGAAAGAGTAATACAGTATATTAATTATGTTTTCTGAAAGAGTAATACAGGATATTAATTATGTTTTCTGAAAGAGTAATACAGGATATTAATTATATTTTCTGAAAGTGTAATTCAGGATATTAATTATGTTTTCTGAAAGAGTAATACAGGACATTAATTATGTTTTCTGAAAGAGTAATACAGGATATTAATTATGTTTTCTGAAAGTGTAATACAGGATATTAATTATGTTTTCTGAAAGAGTAAAACAGGATATTAATTATGTTTTCTGAAAGAGTAATACAGGATATTAATTATGTTTTCTGAAAGTGTAATACAGGATATTAATTATGTTTTCTGAAAGAGTAATACAGGATATTAATTATGTTTTCTGAAAGTGTAATACAGGATATTAATTATGTTTTCTGAAAGAGTAATACAGGATATTAATTATGTTTTCTGAAAGAGTAATACAGGATATTATGACTTAAATTTTCTCCTCTTTTCTTTTCCTCTCCTTAAAAGGGTTCTTGAGGAAAAACAACCCACTGGGCGAAGACGTAAATTCAACATCTATTCCACGATGGTTAAGCGTAATTTAGTTGAAATGATGTGAGACAATATTGGTTCCGCCAGTTGGGTGTATCCTCTTTCTTACAGACTGGGAAAAGATGGTGCTCTACTTGTCATCTAGTGCTCGAATTGTCATCAAGTGCTCCAATTTTCATCTAGTGGTCTACTTTTAATCTAGTGGTCTACTTTTAATCTAGTGCTCTATTATTAATTTAGTGCTCTAATTTCATCCAGTGCTCTACTTTTCATCCAGTGCTCTACTTTTCAACTAGTGTTCTACTTTTCATCTAGTGCTCTACTTTTCATCTAGTGTTCTACTTTTCATCTAGTGTTCTACTTTTCATCCAGTGCTCTACTTTTCATCTAGTGCTCTACTTTTCATCTAGTGTTCTACTTTTCATCCAGTGCTCTACTTTTCATCTAGTGCTCTACTTTTCATCTAGTGTTCTACTTTTCATCCAGTGCTCTACTTTTCATCTAGTGCTCTACTTTTCATCTAGTGTTCTACTTTTCATCTAGTGCTCTACTTTTCATCCAGTGCTCTACTTTTCATCTAGTGCTCTACTTTTCATCTAGTGTTCTACTTTTCATCTAGTACTCTACTTTTCATCTAGTACTCTATGTTTCATCTAGTACTCTACTTTTCATCTAGTACTCTACTTTTCATCTAGTACTCTACTTTTCATCTAGTACTCTACTTTTCATCTAGTGCTCTACTTTTCATCTAGTGTTCTACTTTTCATCTAGTGCTCTACTTTTCATCTAGTGTTCTACTTTTCATCTAGTACTCTACTTTTCATCTAGTACTCTATGTTTCATCTAGTACTCTACTTTTCATCTAGTACTCTACTTTTCATCTAGTACTCTACTTTTCATCTAGTGCTCTACTTTCATCTAGGGTATTGAGTCTCATTGATTGTGGTTGTTTGTTTGGGTTAGTGCATTCACACTTCGGTCATTTTTATCGACATGATTTTAGTAGACCATATGACAGACTGACCAGGTGAAAGCTATGATCCCTCATTGATGTCATCTGTTAATACCACTTCAATCAATCTAGATGAAGGGGAGGAGCCAGGTTAAAGAAGAGTTTTAAGCCTTGAGACAATTGAGACATGGATTGTGTATGTGTGCAATTCAGAGGGTGAATGGGCATGACAAAATATTTAAGTGCCTTTTGAACGGGTATCGTAGTAGGTGTCAGGCGGATCGGATTGAGTGTGTCAAGAGCTGCAACGCTGCTGGGTTTTTCACTCTCAACAGTTTCCTGTGTGTATCAAGAATGGTCCACCACCCAAAGGACATCCAGCCAACATGACACATCTGTGGGGAGCATTGGAGTCAACGTGGGCCAGCATCCCTGTGGAATGCTTTCGACGCCTTGTAGAGTCCATGCCCCAACAAATTTAGGCTGTTCTGAGGGCAAAAGGGGGTGCAACTAAATATTAGGAAGGTGTTCCTAATGTTTGGTACACTCAGTGTATTCCCATCTGAAAGTGAAGTGTGCAGGTTTACGTGTGCACATGCAGGAGTCTCACTGTGTCTGCACATCTGTTCGTTTGTACGTCTGACTTGCCAATGACTGTCAACTGGAGAGCCCAGCAGATTGAATGTCGGGGTCTCTGCGAGGTGCGGCTGTGGCAGCTGTTCATTTTCTGCCCGAGTTGGTCCTGGAGAAGCCATGATGAATGTCCCTCAACACGGTGCTGTCTTTGTGTGTGTGTGTCCGCTCCGTTGTTACCGCTAGCTTTTCTGTTTCCAACATAGAGCGTTTGATTCTGTTTGATCTATTCACGTCTACCTGTCCTGGCTGGTAAGTACCAGGCTGTTGTTTTTCATCTGAATTTAGAAAACTGAATCTGAAAACTGAATCAGAAAACAGAATCTGAATGCAGAAGTTGAATATATGGATCTTGGATAAAATTGAAATTAAAGTTTTTTAACTTCATACACAGACCATGAATGAAATATCTATCATTTTGAAACGGAATATATAAATGTTTAATTTTAATATACAATTCATCAAATTGAAATTAATTCAATTCAGTTTAAAATCTCACAAGTTAAATGTATGAATTCAATGATTCAATGTGTACATTGCAAATGCAAACATATTGAATTGAAATGCAATTTATTAATATGAATTCAAAATGCATAAATTCAGATTCAATATCTCGTGGCACTAAAATCAAGCTGTAGTAATGGTCATAGCAGTTTCCATGGTAACGTCCAGGGTATCTGTGGCTAAAAGAATGAGGATGTTTGGGAAGTACTGAATGTAGCAGTAGTGAAGTTCATTTGTGAACTTTACGACATTGAAAAAATATATCAACTCAACATGTAAAGTGTTGGTCCCATGTTTCATAATCTGAAATTAAAGGTACCAGACATTTCTTTCAAATGTTGTGCACAAATTTGTTTTCATCCCTGTTAGTGAGCATTTCTTCTTTGCCAAGATAATCCATCCACCTGACAGGTGTGGAATATAAAGAAGCTGATTAAATAGCATGACCATTACACAGGTGCACCTTGTGCTGGGGGCAATAAAAGGCCACTCTAAAATATGCAGTTTTGTCACACAACACAATGCCACAAATGTTTCAAGTTTTGAGGGAGCATGCAATTGGCATGCTGACTGCAGCAATGTCCACCAGAGCATGCTGTCAGAGAATTGAATGTTAATTTCTCTACCATAAGCCGCCTCCAACATTTTTGAGAATTTAGCAGTAGGTCCAAACATCCTCACAACCGCGTTGTGTGGGCGAGCGGTTTGCTGATGTCAGCGTTGTGAACACAGTGCCCAATGGTGGAGGTGGGGTTATGGTATGGGCAGGCATAAGCTACGGACAGCGAACACAATTGCATTTTACCGATGGCAATTTGAATGCACAGAGATAGTGTAACGAGTCTTGAGGCCCACTGTGAGGCCCATTTTTTTTAAGGTATCTGTGACCAACAGATGCATATCTGTATTCCCAATCATGTGAAATCCATAGAATGTTGCATAATTTATTTATTTAAATTGACTGATTTCCTTATAAGAAGTGAAACTCAATAAAATCTTTAGAATTGTTGCATGTTGCATTTATATTTTTGTTCAGTATATTTGCCCCTCTCACTCTCTCTCTCTCTCTCTCTCTCCCTCTCTCTCTCTCTCTCTCTCTCTCTCTCTCTCTCTCTCTCTCTCTCTCTCTCTCTCTCTCTCTCTCCCCCCTCTCTCTCTCTACAGTATCATCTCCTTCACTCCACTCTCTGTCTTCTTCTCTCTCACTACTCCCTCTCCATCACCAGTCGTCTTGTCTCCTCTTCTCTCGTCTCCTCTCCTCTCCATCTCCATCTCCACTCCCTCCCTCCCTATTGTGTCAGAGGCCAGGGCTAAAGATAAATGCTGCTTTGGCAAATCCTGATCTTGGTTGTATTCCAAATGACACCATATTCCCTACATGGTGCACTACTTTTGAACAGATCCCTATGAGACAACCCAGGTGCCCTAGTTAAAAGTAGTGCACTAGGAGGGAATAGTGTACCATTTGGGATGCAAATGTATTATTAAAACTGTCCGGCCACATCCACGCTGCATTTCCTGGTATTGGTGTGATAGCAGTGGCAGCTGGGATTTCCCTGAATGGGCTGTGGATATCATGTGAATACTTCTGAGTGAAAAATATATTTCCTTCTATCAGTGGGAAGGTGTGTGTGTGTGTGTGTGTGTGTGTGTGTGTGTGTGTGTGTGTGTGTGTGTGTGTGTGTGTGTGTGTGTGTGTGTGTGTGTGTGTGTGTGTGTGTGTGTGTGTGTGTGTGTGTGTGTGTGTGTGTGTGTGTGTGTGTGAGAGAGTGTATAAGTGTGTGTGTGTGTGTGTGTGTGTCTGCATGACTTGGTGCATGTGTTATATCAACTCACCAAAGCCACCGGGAAAATAGTTTGAAATATGGGGTGCGTCCATGCTGCTTTGCAGTGCTTACTGAGCAAAACTCTAGCCCACACAGCTCTACACAGTCTATACTAGGAGAGAGGGACACTGCCCTTCACACAGTCTATACTAGGAGAGAGGGACACTGCCCTTCACACAGTCTATACTAGGAGAGAGGGACACTGCCCTCCACACAGTCTATACTAGGAGAGAGGGACACTGCCCTCCACACAGTCTATACTAGGAGAGAGGGACACTGCCCTCCACAGTCTATACTAGGAGAGAGGGACACTGCCCTTCACACAGTCTATACTAGGAGAGAGGGACACTGCCCTTCACACAGTCTATACTAGGAGAGAGGGACACTGCCCTTCACATACCCTATATGAAGAGGGGGGAAATGGGGAAGAAAAGTCAGGAAAAGAGAACGCGCTGGACCAGCTTGTTGTATTTCATCACCTTGTCTGTTTATCTGCTCCAGAGATATCGAGGTCATTTATTTAAGACCAGAAATCATGGTTCTGAGCAGGTGATAGTACCTAACAAGAGGAGATAGCAAGATAATCACTTAGAAGGTGTGTGTGTGTGTGTGTGTGTCTGTGTGACAGTTACTCCTCTGACATTGTTTGAGTCATCTCCTCGCCTTATCAAAGTCAGTCATAATCTTGAAGACGTTGTGTGGGTGCCTTGTTTGAACAGAGACAGATGTCGACTTTCTTCCAATTGTGTGGAGCGGAGAAATTGAAGATAACAAAAGAGAATAGGGGAGTGAAAAAGGAAAATGACTGAGTGGGAGGAAGGAAAGAATCAGATCAGGAAAGTGATGAGTCAAAAAGGAGAGAGAGAGAGAGAGAGAGAGAGAGAGAGAGAGAGAGAGAGAGAGAGAGAGAGAGAGAGAGAGAGAGAGAGAGAGAGAGAGAGAGAGAGAGAGAGAGTCAGTCAGTCAGTCAGTAATGCACAGTATATTTCATCCATTATTATTCAGACCATCAGTTCCAGCTCCGTTAGACTTTCAGACATTTTATTGTGTTACAGCCTGAATTTAAAATGGATTAATTGGAGATGTTGTGTCACTGGCCTATGCACAATAAGTGGAATTATGTTTTTGGAAATGTTTATAAATGTATTAAAATGAAAAGCTGAAATGTCGTGAATCAATAGGTTCAGGAGTAAACATTTGCTTAACAAGTCACATAACAAGTTGCATGGACTCACTTTGTGTGCAATAATAGTGTTTAACATGATTTTTGAATGACTACCTCAAATCTGTACCCCACACATACAATTATCTGTAAGGTCCCTCATTCGAGCAGTGCATTTGAAACACAAATTCAAACACAAAGACCAGGGAGGTTTTCCAATGCTTCGCAAAGAAGGTTTTCTATTAGTAGATGGATAAAAAAAACAGACTTTGAATATCCCTTTGAGCATGGTAAAGTTATAAGTAACACTTTGGATGGTGTGTCAATACTCCCAGCCACTGCAAAGATAGAGGCGTCCTTCCTAACTCAGTTACCGGAAAGGAATGAAACCTATCAGGGATTTCACCATGAGACCAATGGTGACTTTAAAACAGTAACAGAGTTTAAGGGCTGTGATAGGAGACAACTGAGGATGGATCACAGCATTTGTAGTTTCTCCACAATACTGACATAATTGACAGAGTGAAAAGAAGGAAGCCAAAACAGGCATCCGGTTTGCAGTAAGGCAGCAATGTAATTCTGCAAAGAAATTCACTTTATGTCCTGAATACGACTTGTTATGTTTGGGGCAAATCCAACAAAACGCATATTGCATGTTGGACATATTCATAACACTCTTGAAATGTTCAAGCATGGTGGTGGCTGCATCATGTTATGGGTATGCTTATCATTGACAATGACTAAATAGTTTTTTAGGGGTGTGAATACTTATGTAAATCATGTATTTCAGTATTTCATTTTCAATACATTCCGAAAAACATATTTTCACTTTGTCATTATGTTTTTTTTTGTGTAGATGGGTGAATTAAAACAAATGTTTAATCCAGTTTGAATTCAAGCTGTAACACAACAAAATGTGGAATAAGTCAAGGGGTATGACTACTTTCTGAAGGCACTGTATATAGTCCACTACCTTTGACCAGAACCCTGTGGGTTTCGCTACTACGTTGCCATGTTGGACGGAGGTCTTAAACACATATACTGTATATCACCCTCAACCTTTAGTCTTCTTGATCCTTTAGAGCAGGTATTCCCGGGGGTACGCCAAATAAAATGTGATTCATATTTTATTTTAATTAAAAAAATCATACATATTTATTTTATTTTAAAATGTTTCTTCACTTTTTCAAACTGTCCATTTATATTTTTCCAACAGGGCTATACATTTGGGAGAGGTTTTTTTCTCGACTGAGTAACCTTGTTTCACTGCGAAAAATATAACCATTTAGTGTTCAGCAAAATAACAACACAATGTCAAAAACAGGTAGCCTAGTCAAATAATTAACATCCAATCACATTGACCGTTACTCTCTTGAGGGAATTCAACTAACGGTCCATATGTAGTCAAACGTAGCTGCTGCTCATGTTGATATCTGTCCTGATGGCACAAAAGCCATGACAGGGAGACATAGTGGGGTGGTAACACGCGTGCAAGCAGTTGCTCCCGACACCACTTGGGCACACTGCAGCATCCACCGAGAGGCTCTTGCTGCCAAGGAATTGCCTGACAGCTTGAAAGACGTTTTGGAAACTAGAGTGAAAATGGTTAACTTTGTTAAAGCAAGGCCCCTGAACTCTCGGGTATTTTCTGCACTATGCAATGATACGGGCAGCAACCACGTAATGCTTTTACAACATACTGGTGTGCTGGTTATCAAGGGGCAAAGTATTGACACGTTTTTTTTAAATTGAGAGATGAGCTTAGTTTTCTTTACCGACCATAATTTTCACTCGTCTGACCTCTTGCATGATGACGAGATCTCACACGACTGGCCTATCTGGGTGATGTAAATACAGGCACAGACTGTGTGTGAAAAATTATTTAAGACTGAGACTCTCTCCAATACAACCCACCATTGCAGTTATGTGCATCCTTTCAAGCACACCCTTCTCATTAACCTGTCTTTATCGTATAGTGTGTGCGTGGCAGGCTTACAATGATGGCAAAGAACAACATTTATAGAGTGCGCTGACCCTGGTGCTAGAGGGGGTAGGCAGCTGGATGTTGAATGTTTGAAGGGGTACAGGACTATAACAAGTTTGGGTACCACTGCTTTAGAGTAAATGCTGCTTTCATGTTTATGAAGTTCACACTCAACAAGTCAACAAGACTAGCCATTATTCACACATTTGGGATCTTGTCAGGGTTGTTTTGTGCTTGTGCAGTAGGCATACGGAGCTGCCAGCCCCGGTCTGTTCTGTTAGCAATGTGAACCGTGCTTCTTGGCCCGTCTCAATGCTGGGGAGACTGCCCAGCTCTTCGGAAGGTACAGATTGTAGCTGAACTACAGAGAGAAAAGCTTCAGCAAATTGCCTTTCTCTCCATGGTCCTACCCCAGCAAGTGAATAGGTGGAACCAGAGTCTAAAATGTTCTCTAGAAAAATGTGGGGAACCACTGTGAAGTTGGAGTCTGCTGTTGGTCTTAGTTAGGATACTGTGGGGTTGGAGTCTGCTGTCGGTCTTAGTTAGGATACTGTGGGGTTGGAGTCTGCTGTCGGTCTTAGTTAGGATACTGTGGGGTTGGAGTCTGCTGTTGGTCTTAGTTAGGATACTGTGGGGTTGGAGTCTGCTGTCGGTCTAAGTTAGGATACTGTGGGGTTGGAGTCTGCTGTTGGCCTTAGTTAGGATACTATGGGGTTGGAGTCTGCTGTTGGTCTTAGTTAGGACAATGTGGGGTTGGAGTCTGCTGTTGGTCTTAGTTAGGATACTGTGGGGTTGGAGTCTGCTATCTATCTTAGTTAGGACACTGTGGGGTTGGAGTCTGCTATCTGTCTTAGTTAGGATACTGTGCGGTTGGAGTCTGCTGTCGGTCTTAGTTAGGATACTGTGGGGTTGGAGTCTGATGTTGGTCTTAGTTAGGATACTGTGGGGTTGGAGTCTGCTGTCGGTCTTAGTTAGGATACTGTGGGGTTGGAGTCTGCTGTCGGTCTTAGTTAGGACAATGTGGGGTTGGAGTCTGCTATCTGTCTTAGTTAGGATACTGTGGGGTTGGAGTCTGTTGTTGGTCTTAGTTAGGATACTGTGGGGTTGGAGTCTGCTGTCGGTCTTAGTTAGGACAATGTGGGGTTGGAGTCTGCTATCTGTCTTAGTTAGGACAATGTGGGGTTGGAGTCTGCTATCTGTCTTAGTTAGGATACTGTGGGGTTGGAGTCTGTTGTTGGTCTTAGTTAGGAAACTGTGGGGTTGGAGTCTGTTGTTGGTCTTAGTTAGGATACTGTGGGGTTGGAGTCTGCTGTTGGTCTTAGTTAGGATACTGTGGGGTTGGAGTCTGTTGTTGGTCTTAGTTAGGAAACTGTGGGGTTGGAGTCTGTTGTTGGTCTTAGTTAGGATACTGTGGGGTTGGAGTCTGCTGTTGGTCTTAGTTAGGATACTGTGGGGTTGGAGTCTGCTGTTGGTCTTAGTTAGGATACTGTGGGGTTGGAGTCTGCTGTCGGTCTTAGTTAGGATACTGTGGGGTTGGAGTCTGCTGTCGGTCTTAGTTAGGATACTGTGGGGTTGGAGTCTGCTGTTGGTCTTAGTTAGGACACTGTGGGGTTGGAGTCTGCTGTCGGTCTTAGTTAGGACACTGTGGGGTTGGAGTCTGCTGTTGGTCTTAGTTAGGATACTGTGGGGTTGGAGTCTGCTGTTGGTCTTAGTTAGGATACTGTGGGGTTGGAGTTTGCTGTCGGTCTTAGTTAGGATACTGTGGGGTTGGAGTCTGCTGTCGGTCTTAGTTAGGATACTGTGGGGTTGGAGTCTGCTGTTGGTCTTAGTTAGGACACTGTGGGGTTGGAGTCTGCTGTCGGTCTTAGTTAGGACACTGTGGGGTTGGAGTCTGCTGTTGGTCTTAGTTAGGACAATGTGGGGTTGGAGTCTGCTGTTGGTCTTAGTTAGGATACTGTGGGGTTGGAGTCTGCTATCTGTCTTAGTTAGGACACTGTGGGGTTGGAGTCTGCTATCTGTCTTAGTTAGGATACTGTGGGGTTGGAGTCTGCTGTCGATCTTAGTTAGGATACTGTGGGGTTGGAGTCTGCTGTTGGTCTTAGTTAGGATACTGTGGGGTTGGAGTCTGCTGTCGGTCTTAGTTAGGACAATATGGGGTTGGAGTCTGCTATCTGTCTTAGTTAGGATACTGTGGGGTTGGAGTCTGTTGTTGGTCTTAGTTAGGATACTGTGGGGTTGGAGTCTGCTGTCGGTCTTAGTTAGGACAATGTGGGGTTGGAGTCTGCTATCTGTCTTAGTTAGGACAATGTGGGGTTGGAGTCTGCTATCTGTCTTAGTTAGGATACTGTGGGGTTGGAGTCTGTTGTTGGTCTTAGTTAGGAAACTGTGGGGTTGGAGTCTGTTGTTGGTCTTAGTTAGGATACTGTGGGGTTGGAGTCTGCTGTTGGTCTTAGTTAGGATACTGTGGGGTTGGAGTCTGTTGTTGGTCTTAGTTAGGAAACTGTGGGGTTGGAGTCTGTTGTTGGTCTTAGTTAGGATACTGTGGGGTTGGAGTCTGCTGTTGGTCTTAGTTAGGATACTGTGGGGTTGGAGTCTGCTGTTGGTCTTAGTTAGGATACTGTGGAGTTGGAGTCTGCTGTCGGTCTTAGTTAGGATACTGTGGAGTTGGAGTCTGCTGTTGGTCTTAGTTAGGATACTGTTGGGTTGGAGTCCGCTGTTTGTCTTAGTTAGGATACTGTGGGGTTGGAGTCTGCTGTCGGTCTTAGTTAGGATACTGTGGGGTTGGAGTCTGCTGTTGGTCTAAGTTAGGATACTGTGGGGTTGGAGTCGGCTGTTGGTCTTAGTTAGGATACTGTGGGGTTGGAGTCTGCTGTCGGTCTTAGTTAGGATACTGTGGGGTTGGAGTCTGCTGTCGGTCTTAGTTAGGATACTGTGTGGTTGGAGTCTGCTATCTGTCGTAGTTAGGATACTGTGGAGTTGGAGTCTGCTGTAGGTCTTAGTTAGGATACTGTGGGGTTGGAGTCTGCTGTTTGTCTTAGTTAGGATACTGTGGGGTTGGAGTCTGCTGTTGGTCTTAGTTAGGATACTGTGGGGTTGGAGTCTGCTGTCGGTCTTAGTTAGGATACTGTGGGGTTGGAGTCTGCTGTTGGTCTTAGTTAGGATACTGTGGGGTTGGAGTCTGCTATCTGTCTTAGTTAGGATACTGTGGAGTAGGAGTCTGCTGTTGGTCTTAGTTAGGATACTGTTGGGTTGGAGTCCGCTGTTTGTCTTAGTTAGGACAATGTGGGGTTGGAGTCTGCTGTTGGTCTTAGTTAGGATACTGTGGGGTTGGAGTGTGCTGTTGGTCTTAGTTAGGATATTTTGGGGTTGGAGTCTGCTGTCGGTCTTAGTTAGGATACTGTGGGGTTGGAGTCTGCTATCTGTCGTAGTTAGGATACTGTGGAGTTGGAGTCTGCTGTAGGTCTTAGTTAGGATACTGTGGGTTTGGAGTCTGCTGTTGGTCTTAGTTAGGATACTGTGGGGTTGGAGTCTGCTGTCGGTCTTAGTTAGGATACTGTGGGGTTGGAGTCTGCTGTTGGTCTTAGTTAGGATACTGTGGGGTTGGAGTCTGCTATCTGTCTTAGTTAGGATACTGTGGAGTTGGAGTCTGCTGTTGGTCTTAGTTAGGATACTGTTGGGTTGGAGTCCGCTGTTTGTCTTAGTTAGGACAATGTGGGGTTGGAGTCTGCTGTTGGTCTTAGTTAGGATACTGTGGGGTTGGAGTGTGCTGTTGGTCTTAGTTAGGATACTGTGGGGTTGGAGTCTGCTGTCGGTCTTAGTTAGGATACTGTGGGGTTGGAGTCTGCTGTCGGTCTTAGTTAGGATACTGTGGGGTTGGAGTCTGCTGTTGGTCTTAGTTAGGACACTGTGGGGTTGGAGTCTGCTGTCGGTCTTAGGTAGGACACTGTGGGGTTGGAGTCTGCTGTTGGTCTTAGTTAGGATACTGTGGGGTTGGAGTCTGCTGTTGGTCTTAGTTAGGATACTGTGGGGTTGGAGTTTGCTGTTGGTCTTAGTTAGGATACTGTGGG
Organism: Salvelinus alpinus; assembly: GCF_045679555.1. Classification (NCBI taxonomy): domain Eukaryota; kingdom Metazoa; phylum Chordata; class Actinopteri; order Salmoniformes; family Salmonidae; genus Salvelinus; species Salvelinus alpinus. The sequence continues at coordinate 84,740,503 of NC_092088.1, read as the reverse complement.
GTTGGAGTCTGCTGTCGGTCTTAGTTAGGATACTGTGGGGTTGGAGTCTGCTGTTGGTCTTAGTTAGGACACTGTGGGGTTGGAGTCTGCTGTTGGTCTTAGTTAGGATACTGTGGGGTTGGAGTCTGCTGTTGGTCTTAGTTAGGATACTGTGGGGTTGGAGTTTGCTGTTGGTCTTAGTTAGGATACTGTGGGGTTGGAGTCTGCTGTCGGTCTTAGTTAGGATACTGTGGGGTTGGAGTCTGCTGTTGGTCTTAGTTAGGACACTGTGGGGTTGGAGTCTGCTGTCGGTCTTAGTTAGGACACTGTGGGGTTGGAGTCTGCTGTTGGTCTTAGTTAGGATACTGTGGGGTTGGAGTCTGCTATCGGTCTTAGTTAGGATACTGTGGGGTTGGAGTCTGCTGTTGGTCTTAGTTAGGATACTGTGGGGTTGGAGTCGGCTGTTGGTCTTAGTTAGGATACTGTGGGGTTGGAGTCTGCTGTCGGTCTTAGTTAGGATACTGTGGGGTTGGAGTCTGCTGTCGGTCTTAGTTAGGATACTGTGTGGTTGGAGTCTGCTATCTGTCGTAGTTAGGATACTGTGGAGTTGGAGTCTGCTGTAGGTCTTAGTTAGGATACTGTGGGGTTGGAGTCTGCTGTTTGTCTTAGTTAGGATACTGTGGGGTTGGAGTCTGCTGTTGGTCTTAGTTAGGATACTGTGGGGTTGGAGTCTGCTGTCGGTCTTAGTTAGGATACTGTGGGGTTGGAATCTGCTGTTGGTCTTAGTTAGGATACTGTGGGGTTGGAGTCTGCTATCTGTCTTAGTTAGGATACTGTGGAGTTGGAGTCTGCTCATGGTCTTAGTTAGGATACTGTTGGGTTGGAGTCCGCTGTTTGTCTTAGTTAGGACAATGTGGGGTTGGAGTCTGCTGTTGGTCTTAGTTAGGATACTGTGGGGTTGGAGTGTGCTGTTGGTCTTAGTTAGGATATTTTGGGGTTGGAGTCTGCTGTCGGTCTTAGTTAGGATACTGTGGGGTTGGAGTCTGCTGTTGGTCTTAGTTAGGATACTGTTGGGTTGGAGTCTGCTATCTGTCTTAGTTAGGATATTGTGGGGTTGGAGTCTGCTGTTGGTCTTAGTTAGGATACTGTGGGGTTGGAGTCTGCTGTTGGTCTTAGTTAGGACACTGTGGGGTTGGAGTCTGCTGTTGGTCTTAGTTAGGATACTGTGGGGTTGGAGTCTGCTGTTGGTCTTAGTTAGGATACTGTGGGGTTGGAGTCTAATATATGTCTTAGTTAGGATACTGTGGGGTTGGAGTCTGCTGTTGGTCTTAGTTAGGATACTGTGGAGTTGGAGTCTGCTGTTGGTCTTAGTTAGGATACTGTGGGGTTGGAGTCTGCTGTTGGTCTTAGTTAGGATACTGTGGGGTTGGAGTCTGCTGTCGGTCTTAGTTAGGATACTGTGTGGTTGGAGTCTGCTATCTGTCGTAGTTAGGATACTGTGGAGTTGGAGTCTGCTGTAGGTCTTAGTTAGGATACTGTGGGGTTGGAGTCTGCTGTTTGTCTTAGTTTGGATACTGTGGGGTTGGAGTCTGCTGTTGGTCTTAGTTAGGATACTGTGGGGTTGGAGTCTGCTGTCGGTCTTAGTTAGGATACTGTGGGGTTGGAGTCTGCTGTTGGTCTTAGTTAGGATACTGTGGGGTTGGAGTCTGCTATCTGTCTTAGTTAGGATACTGTGGAGTTGGAGTCTGCTGTTGGTCTTAGTTAGGATACTGTTGGGTTGGAGTCCGCTGTTTGTCTTAGTTAGGACAATGTGGGGTTGGAGTCTGCTGTTGGTCTTAGTTAGGATACTGTGGGGTTGGAGTGTGCTGTTGGTCTTAGTTAGGATATTTTGGGGTTGGAGTCTGCTGTCGGTCTTAGTTAGGATACTGTGGGGTTGGAGTCTGCTATCTGTCTTAGTTAGGATATTGTGGGGTTGGAGTCTGCTGTTGGTCTTAGTTAGGATACTGTGGGGTTGGAGTCTGCTGTTGGTCTTAGTTGGGACACTGTGGGGTTGGAGTCTGCTGTTGGTCTTAGTTAGGATACTGTGGGGTTGGAGTCTGCTGTTGGTCTTAGTTAGGATACTGTGGGGTTGGAGTCTAATATCTGTCTTAGTTAGGATACTGTGGGGTTGGAGTCTGCTGTTGGTCTTAGTTAGGATACTGTGGAGTTGGAGTCTGCTGTTGGTCTTAGTTAGGATACTGTGGGGTTGGAGTCTGCTGTTGGTCTTAGTTAGGACACTGTGGGGTTGGAGTCTGCTGTCGGTCTTAGTTAGGATACTGTGGGGTTGGAGTCTGCTGTCGGTCTTAGTTAGGATACTGTGGGGTTGGAGTCTGCTGTCGGTCTTAGTTAGGATACTGTGGGGTTGGAGTCTGCTGTTTGTCTTAGTTAGGATACTGTGGGGTTGGAGTCTGCTGTTGGTCTTAGTTAGGATACTGTGGGGTTGGAGTCTGCTGTCGGTCTTAGTTAGGATACTGTGGGGTTGGAGTCTGCTGTTGGTCTTAGTTAGGATACTGTGGGGTTGGAGTCTGCTATCTGTCTTAGTTAGGATACTGTGGAGTTGGAGTCTGCTGTTGGTCTTAGTTAGGATACTGTTGGGTTGGAGTCCGCTGTTTGTCTTAGTTAGGATACTGTGGGGTTGGAGTGTGCTGTTGGTCTTAGTTAGGATATTTTGGGGTTGGAGTCTGCTGTCGGTCTTAGTTAGGATACTGTGGGGTTGGAGTCTGCTGTTGGTCTTAGTTAGGATACTGTTGGGTTGGAGTCTGCTATCTGTCTTAGTTAGGATATTGTGGGGTTGGAGTCTGCTGTTGGTCTTAGTTAGGATACTGTGGGGTTGGAGTCTGCTGTTGGTCTTAGTTGGGACACTGTGGGGTTGGAGTCTGCTGTTGGTCTTAGTTAGGATACTGTGGGGTTGGAGTCTGCTGTTGGTCTTAGTTAGGATACTGTGGGGTTGGAGTCTAATATCTGTCTTAGTTAGGATACTGTGGGGTTGGAGTCTGCTGTTGGTCTTAGTTAGGATACTGTGGAGTTGGAGTCTGCTGTTGGTCTTAGTTAGGATACTGTGGGGTTGGAGTCTGCTGTTGGTCTTAGTTAGGACACTGTGGGGTTGGAGTCTGCTGTCGGTCTTAGTTAGGATACTGTGGGGTTGGAGTCTGCTGTCGGTCTTAGTTAGGATACTGTGGGGTTGGAGTCTGCTGTCGGTCTTAGTTAGGATACTGTGTGGTTGGAGTCTGCTATCTGTCGTAGTTAGGATACTGTGGAGTTGGAGTCTGCTGTTGGTCTTAGTTAGGATACTGTTGGGTTGGAGTCCGCTGTTTGTCTTAGTTAGGACAATGTGGGGTTGGAGTCTGCTGTTGGTCTTAGTTAGGATACTGTGGGGTTGGAGTGTGCTGTTGGTCTTAGTTAGGATATTTTGGGGTTGGAGTCTGCTGTCGGTCTTAGTTAGGATACTGTGGGGTTGGAGTCTGCTATCTGTCTTAGTTAGGATATTGTGGGGTTGGAGTCTGCTGTTGGTCTTAGTTAGGATACTGTGGGGTTGGAGTCTGCTGTTGGTCTTAGTTGGGACACTGTGGGGTTGGAGTCTGCTGTTGGTCTTAGTTAGGATACTGTGGGGTTGGAGTCTGCTGTTGGTCTTAGTTAGGATACTGTGGGGTTGGAGTCTAATATCTGTCTTAGTTAGGATACTGTGGGGTTGGAGTCTGCTGTTGGTCTTAGTTAGGATACTGTGGAGTTGGAGTCTGCTGTTGGTCTTAGTTAGGATACTGTGGGGTTGGAGTCTGCTGTTGGTCTTAGTTAGGACACTGTGGGGTTGGAGTCTGCTGTCGGTCTTAGTTAGGATACTGTGGGGTTGGAGTCTGCTGTCGGTCTTAGTTAGGATACTGTGGAGTTGGAGTCTGCTGTAGGTCTTAGTTAGGATACTGTGGGGTTGGAGTCTGCTGTTTGTCTTAGTTAGGATACTGTGGGGTTGGAGTCTGCTGTTGGTCTTAGTTAGGATACTGTGGGGTTGGAGTCTGCTGTCGGTCTTAGTTAGGATACTGTGGGGTTGGAGTCTGCTGTTGGTCTTAGTTAGGATACTGTGGGGTTGGAGTCTGCTATCTGTCTTAGTTAGGATACTGTGGAGTTGGAGTCTGCTGTTGGTCTTAGTTAGGATACTGTTGGGTTGGAGTCCGCTGTTTGTCTTAGTTAGGATACTGTGGGGTTGGAGTGTGCTGTTGGTCTTAGTTAGGATATTTTGGGGTTGGAGTCTGCTGTCGGTCTTAGTTAGGATACTGTGGGGTTGGAGTCTGCTGTTGGTCTTAGTTAGGATACTGTTGGGTTGGAGTCTGCTATCTGTCTTAGTTAGGATATTGTGGGGTTGGAGTCTGCTGTTGGTCTTAGTTAGGATACTGTGGGGTTGGAGTCTGCTGTTGGTCTTAGTTGGGACACTGTGGGGTTGGAGTCTGCTGTTGGTCTTAGTTAGGATACTGTGGGGTTGGAGTCTGCTGTTGGTCTTAGTTAGGATACTGTGGGGTTGGAGTCTAATATCTGTCTTAGTTAGGATACTGTGGGGTTGGAGTCTGCTGTTGGTCTTAGTTAGGATACTGTGGAGTTGGAGTCTGCTGTTGGTCTTAGTTAGGATACTGTGGGGTTGGAGTCTGCTGTTGGTCTTAGTTAGGACACTGTGGGGTTGGAGTCTGCTGTCGGTCTTAGTTAGGATACTGTGGGGTTGGAGTCTGCTGTCGGTCTTAGTTAGGATACTGTGGGGTTGGAGTCTGCTGTCGGTCTTAGTTAGGATACTGTGTGGTTGGAGTCTGCTATCTGTCGTAGTTAGGATACTGTGGAGTTGGAGTCTGCTGTAGGTCTTAGTTAGGATACTGTGGGGTTGGAGTCTGCTGTTTGTCTTAGTTAGGATACTGTGGGGTTGGAGTCTGCTGTTGGTCTTAGTTAGGATACTGTGGGGTTGGAGTCTGCTGTCGGTCTTAGTTAGGATACTGTGGGGTTGGAGTCTGCTGTTGGTCTTAGTTAGGATACTGTGGGGTTGGAGTCTGCTATCTGTCTTAGTTAGGATACTGTGGAGTTGGAGTCTGCTGTTGGTCTTAGTTAGGATACTGTTGGGTTGGAGTCCGCTGTTTGTCTTAGTTAGGATACTGTGGGGTTGGAGTGTGCTGTTGGTCTTAGTTAGGATATTTTGGGGTTGGAGTCTGCTGTCGGTCTTAGTTAGGATACTGTGGGGTTGGAGTCTGCTGTTGGTCTTAGTTAGGATACTGTTGGGTTGGAGTCTGCTATCTGTCTTAGTTAGGATATTGTGGGGTTGGAGTCTGCTGTTGGTCTTAGTTAGGATACTGTGGGGTTGGAGTCTATTATCTGTCTTAGTTAGGATACTGTGGGGTTGGAGTCTGCTGTTGGTCTTAGTTAGGATACTGTGGAGTTGGAGTCTGCTGTTGGTCTTAGTTAGGATACTGTGGGGTTGGAGTCTGCTGTTGGTCTTAGTTAGGACACTGTGGGGTTGGAGTCTGCTATCTGTCTTAGTTAGGATACTGTGGGGTTGGAGTCTGCTGTCGGTCTTAGTTAGGATACTGTGGGGTTGGAGTCTGCTGTCGGTCTTAGTTAGGATACTGTGGGGTTGGAGTCTGCTGTCGGTCTTAGTTAGGATACTGTGGGGTTGGAGTCTGCTGTTGGTCTTAGTTAGGATACTGTTGGGTGGGGGTCTGCTATCTGTCTTAGTTAGGATATTGTGGGGTTGGAGTCTGCTGTCGGTCTTAGTTAGGATACTGTGGGGTTGGAGTCTGCTGTTGGTCTTAGTTAGGACACTGTGGGCTTGGAGTCTGCTGTTGGTCTTAGTTAGGATACTGTGGGGTTGGAGTCTGCTGTTGGTCTTAGTTAGGATACTGTGGGGTTGGAGTCTAATATCTGTCTTAGTTAGGATACTGTGGGGTTGGAGTCTGCTGTTGGTCTTAGTTAGGATACTGTGGAGTTGGAGTCTGCTGTTGGTCTTAGTTAGGATACTGTGGGGTTGGAGTCTGCTGTTGGTCTTAGTTAGGACACTGTGGGGTTGGAGTCTGCTGTCGGTCTTAGTTAGGATACTGTGGGGTTGGAGTCTGCTGTCGGTCTTAGTTAGGATACTGTGGGGTTGGAGTCTGCTGTCGGTCTTAGTTAGGATACTGTGTGGTTGGAGTCTGCTATCTGTCGTAGTTAGGATACTGTGGAGTTGGAGTCTGCTGTAGGTCTTAGTTAGGATACTGTGGGGTTGGAGTCTGCTGTTTGTCTTAGTTAGGATACTGTGGGGTTGGAGTCTGCTGTTGGTCTTAGTTAGGATACTGTGGGGTTGGAGTCTGCTGTCGGTCTTAGTTAGGATACTGTGGGGTTGGAGTCTGCTGTTGGTCTTAGTTAGGATACTGTGGGGTTGGAGTCTGCTATCTGTCTTAGTTAGGATACTGTGGAGTTGGAGTCTGCTGTTGGTCTTAGTTAGGATACTGTTGGGTTGGAGTCCGCTGTTTGTCTTAGTTAGGACAATGTGGGGTTGGAGTCTGCTGTTGGTCTTAGTTAGGATATTTTGGGGTTGGAGTCTGCTGTTGGTCTTAGTTAGGATACTGTGGGGTTGGAGTCTGCTGTCGGTCTTAGTTAGGATACTGTGGGGTTGGAGTCTGCTGTTGGTCTTAGTTAGGATACTGTGGGGTTGGAGTCTGCTATCTGTCTTAGTTAGGATACTGTGGAGTTGGAGTCTGCTGTTGGTCTTAGTTAGGATACTGTTGGGTTGGAGTCCGCTGTTTGTCTTAGTTAGGATACTGTGGGGTTGGAGTGTGCTGTTGGTCTTAGTTAGGATATTTTGGGGTTGGAGTCTGCTGTCGGTCTTAGTTAGGATACTGTGGGGTTGGAGTCTGCTGTTGGTCTTAGTTAGGATACTGTTGGGTTGGAGTCTGCTATCTGTCTTAGTTAGGATATTGTGGGGTTGGAGTCTGCTGTTGGTCTTAGTTAGGATACTGTGGGGTTGGAGTCTATTATCTGTCTTAGTTAGGATACTGTGGGGTTGGAGTCTGCTGTTGGTCTTAGTTAGGATACTGTGGAGTTGGAGTCTGCTGTTGGTCTTAGTTAGGATACTGTGGGGTTGGAGTCTGCTGTTGGTCTTAGTTAGGACACTGTGGGGTTGGAGTCTGCTATCTGTCTTAGTTAGGATACTGTGGGGTTGGAGTCTGCTGTCGGTCTTAGTTAGGATACTGTGGGGTTGGAGTCTGCTGTCGGTCTTAGTTAGGATACTGTGGGGTTGGAGTCTGCTGTCGGTCTTAGTTAGGATACTGTGGGGTTGGAGTCTGCTGTTGGTCTTAGTTAGGATACTGTTGGGTGGGGGTCTGCTATCTGTCTTAGTTAGGATATTGTGGGGTTGGAGTCTGCTGTCGGTCTTAGTTAGGATACTGTGGGGTTGGAGTCTGCTGTTGGTCTTAGTTAGGACACTGTGGGGTTGGAGTCTGCTGTTGGTCTTAGTTAGGATACTGTGGGGTTGGAGTCTGCTGTTGGTCTTAGTTAGGATACTGTGGGGTTGGAGTCTAATATCTGTCTTAGTTAGGATACTGTGGGGTTGGAGTCTGCTGTTGGTCTTAGTTAGGATACTGTGGAGTTGGAGTCTGCTGTTGGTCTTAGTTAGGATACTGTGGGGTTGGAGTCTGCTGTTGGTCTTAGTTAGGACACTGTGGGGTTGGAGTCTACTGTCGGTCTTAGTTAGGATACTGTGGGGTTGGAGTCTGCTGTCGGTCTTAGTTAGGATACTGTGGGGTTGGAGTCTGCTGTCGGTCTTAGTTAGGATACTGTGTGGTTGGAGTCTGCTATCTGTCGTAGTTAGGATACTGTGGAGTTGGAGTCTGCTGTAGGTCTTAGTTAGGATACTGTGGGGTTGGAGTCTGCTGTTTGTCTTAGTTAGGATACTGTGGGGTTGGAGTCTGCTGTTGGTCTTAGTTAGGATACTGTGGGGTTGGAGTCTGCTGTCGGTCTTAGTTAGGATACTGTGGGGTTGGAGTCTGCTGTTGGTCTTAGTTAGGATACTGTGGGGTTGGAGTCTGCTATCTGTCTTAGTTAGGATACTGTGGAGTTGGAGTCTGCTGTTGGTCTTAGTTAGGATATTGTGGGGTTGGAGTCTGCTGTTGGTCTTAGTTAGGATACTGTGGGGTTGGAGTCTGCTGTTGGTCTTAGTTAGGACACTGTGGGGTTGGAGTCTGCTGTTGGTCTTAGTTAGGATACTGTGGGGTTGGAGTCTGCTGTTGGTCTTAGTTAGGATACTGTGGGGTTGGAGTCTAATATCTGTCTTAGTTAGGATACTGTGGGGTTGGAGTCTGCTGTTGGTCTTAGTTAGGATACTGTGGAGTTGGAGTCTGCTGTTGGTCTTACTTAGGATACTGTGGGGTTGGAGTCTGCTGTCGGTCTTAGTTAGGATACTGTGGGGTTGGAGTCTGCTGTCGGTCTTAGTTAGGATACTGTGGGGTTGGAGTCTGCTGTCGGTCTTAGTTAGGATACTGTGGGGTTGGAGTCTGCTGTTGGTCTTAGTTAGGACACTGTGGGGTTGGAGTCTGCTATCTGTCTTAGTTAGGATACTGTGGGGTTGGAGTCTGCTGTTGGTCTTAGTTAGGATACTGTGGGGTTGGAGTCGGCTGTTGGTCTTAGTTAGGAAACTTTTCTGACAGTGCCGTATGTCATCCTGTAACGTCCAACCCACAGCTAAACCCATCCTCTAGGTATCTTTTATAGCTATGGAAATCCCCTATCAACCTGCCCTGACCAGTCAACTGTAGACAACCCTTTATCAACCTGCCTTCAACAGTCAACTGTAGACAATCCTCTGTTAACCTGCCCTGACCAGTCAACTGTAGACAATCCTCTGTTAACCTGCCCTGACCAGTCAACTGTAGACAATCCTCTGTTAACCTGCCCTGACCAGTCAACTGTAGACAATCCTCTGTTAACCTGCCCTGACCAGTCAACTGTAGACAATCCTCTGTTAACCTGCCCTGACCAGTCAACTGTAGACAATCCTCTGTTAACCTGCCCTGACCAGTCAACTGTAGACAATCCTCTGTTAACCTGCCCTGACCAGTCAACTGTAGACAATCCTCTGTTAACCTGCCCTGACCAGTCAACTGTAGACAATCCTCTGTTAACCTGCCCTGACCAGTCAACTGTAGACAATCCTCTATCAACCTGCCCTCAACAGAAACCATGAGAGAGTGTAGAAATGAGCGAGGATGAGGAAATTCAAAAAGAGAAACTCTCTTCGCAGTTTGCAGATATGTCGGCAGTCTAATACACTACCTTGTTCACTACCTGTAAGGGTGCCAGTCTCCAAACAGTGTAGTCTAGTACTCTACCTCGTTCACTACCTGTAAGGGTGCCAGTCTCCAAACAGTGTAGTCTACTACACTTCCTCGTTCACTACCTGTAAGGTTGCCAGACTCTAAACAGTGTAGTCTAGTACACTACCTCATTCACTACCTGTAAGGGTGCCATTCTCTAGACAGTGTAGTATAGTACACTTCCTCGTTCACTACCTGTAAGGGTGCCAGTCTCCAAACAGTGTAGTCTAGTACTCTACCTCGTTCACTACCTGTAAGGGTGCCAGTCTCCAAACAGTGTAGTCTCGTACTCTACCTCGTTCACTACCTGTAAGGGTAACAGTCTCCAAACAGTGTAGTCTAGTACTCTACTTCGTTCACTACCTGTAAGGGTGCCATTCTCTAAACAGTGTAGTCTAGTACACTTCCTCATTCACTACCTGTAAGGGTGCCAGTCTCCAAATAGTGTAGTCTAGTACACTTCCTCATTCATTACCTGTAAGGGTGCCATTCTCTGAACAGTGTAGTCTAGTACACTTCCTCATTCACTACCTGTAAGGGTGCCAGTCTCCAAATAGTGTAGTCTAGTACACTTCCTCATTCACTACCTGTAAGGGTGCCATTCTCTAAACAGTGTAGTCTAGTACACTTCCTCATTCACTACCTGTAAGGGTGCCAGACTCTAAACAGTGTAGTCTAGTACACTTCCTCATTCACTACCTGTAAGGGTGCCAGTCTCTAAACAGTGTAGTCTTGTACACTTCCTCATTCACTACCCCTAAGGGTGCCATTCTCTAAACAGTGTAGTCTAGTACACTTCCTCATTCACTACCTGTAAGGGTGCCAGTCTCCAAATAGTGTAGTCTAGTACACTTCCTCATTCACTACCTGTAAGGGTGCCATTCTCTAAACAGTGTAGTCTAGTACACTTCCTCATTCACTACCTGTAAGGGTGCCATTCTCTAAACAGTGTAGTCTAGTACACTTCCTCATTCACTACCTGTAAGGGTGCCATTCTCTAAACAGTGTAGTCTAGTACACTTCCTCATTCACTACCTGTAAGGGTGCCAGTCTCTAAACAGTGTAGTCTAGTACACTTCCTCGTTCACTACCTGTAAGGGTGCCAGACTCTAAACAGTGTAGTCTAGTACACTTCCTCATTCACTACCTGTAAGGGTGCCAGACTCTAAACAGTGTAGTCTAGTACACTTCCTCATTCACTACCTGTAAGGGTGCCAGACTCTAAACAGTGTGCGTTGTTATAGGATCTCACACATCCTTCACTCCTGGAGTCAATTACTGGTTGAGGCTGCTCTCATAATGCGTATGCACCAATCAATCATCCCTCATTAGACCAACCAATCATCCCTCATTAGACCAACCAATCATCCCTCATTAGACCAACCAATCATCCCTCATTAGACCAATCAATCATCCCTCATTACACCAATCAATCATCCCTCATTAGACCAATAAATCATCCATCGTTAGAGGGAATGTAATCGATTTCCTCATACTTAAACAATTATAATGTGTCAATACACGGTCTTGGCTTACCATTCAGACGGACCATAGAATGAATTAACAGTCGGTTGTGTCACAAGGTTCAGAAGAAACTCCATGGACGGCAGTGTAAGACACAACACAAAGATAGTAACTGAAGCATGGTGCAAATCATCTCAATGACATATTGATCATTGTTCATTGCCTTTGCTCTGAACAAAGGAGATGTCACACAACCAAAGTCTCCATGCAAGAAATGAAATAAAGAGGGCCATATGCAGAGATGACGTCGGAAAAGCATGGTCATCTCCTCAAATCAAATCAAATCAAATTGTATTTGTCACATACACATGGTTAGCAGATGTTAATGCGAGTGTAGTGAAATGCTTGTGCTTCTAGTTCCGACAATGCAGTAATAACCAACAAGTAATCTAACCTAACAATTCCACAACTACTACCTTATACACACAAGTGTAAAGGGATAAAGAATATGTACATAAAGATATATGAATGAGTGATGGTACAGAACGGCATAGGCAAGATGCAGTAGATGGTATAGAGTACAGTATATACATATGAGATGAGTAATGTAGGGTATGTAAACATAAAGTGGCATAGTTTAAAGTGGCTAGTGATACATGTATTACATAAAGATGGCAAGATGCAGTAGATGATATAGAGTACAGTATATACATATACATATGAGATGAGTAATGTAGGGTATGTAAACATTATATTAAGTGGCATTGTTTAAAGTTGCTAGTGGTACATTTTTACATAATTTCCATCAATTCCCATTATTAAAGTGGCTGGAGTTGAGTCAGTATGTTGGCAGCGGCCACTAAATGTTAGTGGTGGCTGTTTAACAGTCTGATGGCCTTGAGATAGAAGCTGTTTTTCAGTCTCTCGGTCCCTGCTTTGATGCACCTGTACTGACCTCGCCTTCTGGATGATAGCGGGGTGAACAGGCAGTGGCTTGGGTGGTTGTTGTCCTTGATTATCTTTATGGCCTTCCTGTGACATCGGGTGGTGTAGGTGTCCTGGAGGGCGGGAAGTTTTCCCCCGGTGATGCGTTGTGTAGACCTCACTACCCTCTGGAGAGCCTTACGGTTGTGGGCGGAGCAGTTGTCGTACCAGGCGGTGATACAGCCCGACAAGATGCTCTCGATTGTGCATCTGTAGAAGTTTGTGAGTGCTTTTGGTGACAAGCCGAATTTCTTCAGCCTGCTGAGGCTGCTGCGCCTTCTTCACAACGCTGTCTGTGTGGGTGGACCAATTCAGTTTGTCCGTGATGTGTACACCGAGGATCTTAAAACTTTCCACCTTCTCCACTACTGTCCCGTCGATGTGGATAGTGGGGTGCTCCCTCTGCTGTTTCCTGAAGTCCACAATCATCTCCTTTGTTTTGTTGACGTTGAGTGTGAGGTTATTATTCCTGACACCACACTCCGAGGGCCCTCACCTCCTCCCTGTAGGCCGTCTCGTCGTTGTTGGTAATCAAGCCTACCACTGTAGTGTCATCCGCAAATTTGATGATTGAGTTGGAGGCGTGCATGGCCACGCAGTCGTGGGTGAACAGGGAGTACAGGAGAGGGCTCAGAACGCACCCTTGTGGGGCCCCGGTGTTGAGGATAAGCGGGGTGGAGATGTTGTTACCTACCCTCACCACCTGGGGGCGGCCCGTCAGGAAGTCCAGGACCCAGTTGCACAGGGCGCGGTCGAGACCCAGGGTCTCGAGCTTGATGACGAGTTTGGAGGGTACTATGGTGTTAAATGCTGAGCTGTAGTCGATGAACAGCATTCTCACATAGATATTCCTCTTGTCCAGATGGGTTAGGGCAGTGTGCAGTGTGGTTGCGATTGCGTCGTCTGTGGACCTATTGGGTCGGTAAGCAAATTGGAGTGGGTCTAGGGTGTCAGGTAGGGTGGAGGTGATATGGTCCTTAACTAGTCTCTCAAAGCACTTCATGGTGACGGAAGTGAGTGCTACGGGGCGGTAGTCGTTTAGCTCAGTTACCTTAGCTTTCTTGGGAACAGGAACAATGGTGGCCCTCTTGAAGCATGTGGGAACAGCAGACTGGGATAAGGATTGATTGAATATGTCCTTAAACACACCAGCCAGCTGGTCTGCGCATGCTCTGAGGACGCGGCTGGGAATGCCGTCTGGGCCTGCAGCCTTGCGAGGGTTAACATGTTTAAATGTTTTACTCACCTCGGCTGCAGTGAAGGAGAGCCCGCAGGTTTTGGTAGCGGGCCGTGTCAGTGGCACTGTATTGTCCTCAATGCGAGCAAAAAAGTTCCCAGAGATGACGTCAGAAAAGCATGGTCATCTCCTCAGAGATGACGTCAGAAAAGCATGGTCATCTCCTCAGAGATGACGTCAGAAAAGCATGGTCATCTCCTCAGAGATGACGTCAGAAAAGCATGGTCATCTCCTCAGAGATGACGTCAGAAAAGCATGGTCATCTCCTCAGAGATGACGTCAGAAAAGCATGGTCATCTCCTCAGAGATGACGTCAGAAAAGCATGGTCATCTCCACAGAGATGACGTCAGAAAAGCATGGTCATCTCCTCAGAGATGACGTCAGAAAAGCATGGTCATCTCCTCAGAGATGACGTCAGAAAAGCATGGTCATCTCCTCAGAGATGACGTCAGAAAAGCATGGTCATCTCCTCAGAGATGACGTCAGAAAAGCATGGTCATCTCCACAGAGATGACGTCAGAAAAGCATGGTCATCTCCTCAGAGATGACGTTTTCACATCTGTCACTCGGAACCCACACCACGTCTTCATCTCGTCTTCACCGTGTCGTCTTTCACCAGAAAGTTGTATCAATACCGCTGTTAGTTAGGTAATTAACGACTATTCAACCCGCTGATGTTTGTGTGTGTGTGTGTGTGTGTGTGTGTGTGTGTGTGTGTGTGTGTGTGTGTGTGTGTGTGTGTGTGTGTGTGTGTGTGTGTGTGTGTGTGTGTGTGTGTGTGTGTGTGTGTGTGTGTGTGTGTGTGTGTGTGTGTGTGTGTGTGTATGTGTGTGTACTGGTGCCAGTATGAACAAGACATAATCATTGAGCTGATGCCAGTGAGAACAAGACATAATCATTGAGCTGATGCCAGTGAGAACAAGCCATAATCATTGAGCTGATGCAAGTGAGAACATGACATAATCATTGAGCTGATGCCAGTGAGAACAAGACATAATCATTGAGCTGATGCCAGTGAGAACATGAAATAATCATTGAGCTGATGCCAGTGAGAACAAGCCATAATCATTGAGCTGATGCCAGTGAGAACATGACATAATCATTGAGCTGATGCCAGTAAGAACAAGACATAATCATTGAGCTGATGCCAGTGAGAACATGACATAATCATTGAGCTGATGCCAGTGAGAACAAGACATAATCATTGAGCTGATGCCAGTGAGAACATGACATAATCATTGAGCTGATGCCAGTGAGAACAAGACATAATCATTACGTTGATGACAGTGAGAACATTACCTATTCTTTAAGTTCCAGTGACAATTTGGGATGCTCGTATCAAGTCTGAGATTGAAGTTATGTTGTTTCCATGTGTCTCAAGGGAAAATCTATTTTACAACCGTTGGTAAAAATGACAGGGTTCTTTTTATTGGAGAGAGAGAGCGCGAGAGAACGAGCGCGAGAGAAAGAAAGTGAGAGAGAGCAAGAGAGAATTCTACTGTCTGCACTGCCTAATAATGATTTCCTAGGTAGGTTCAAGTCTGCTTCAGTTGTCTCTAATGACTGGTACATCTTTGGAATTTTCTGTCTGCTTTCCTGTCTGCTCACCGACCCTAGCGACACCCAGCACTACTTCCTACTGTCTGTTAAAGAGGAGACACCCATCACTACTGTATGTTAGAGAGGAGAGAGGAAACAGAGGAGAGAGGGAACAGAGGAGAGAGGGACCAGAGGAGAGAGTGAACAGAGGAGAGAGGGACCCGAGGAGAGAGGGAACAGAGGAGAGAGGGACCAGAGGAGAGAGCGAACAGAGGAGAGAGCAAACAGAGGAGAGAGACACCCATCATTACTATCTGTTAGAGAGGAGAGAGACCCTTCATTACTGTCTGTTAGAGAGGATAGACACCCTTCATTACTGTATTTTAGAGAGGAGAAAAACCCTTCATTACTATCTGTTAGAGAGGATAGACACCCTTCATTACTGTATGTTAGAGAGGAGAGAGACACCCTTCATTACTGTCTGTTAGAGAGGAGAGAAACCCTTCATTACTGTATGTTAGAGAGGAGAGAGACACCCTTCATTACTGTATGTTAGAGAGGAGAGACACCCTTCATTACTGTATGTTAGAGAGGAGAGACACCCTTCATTACTGTCTGTTAGAGAGGAGAGACACCCTTCATTACTGTCTGTTAGAGAGGAGAGACTCCCTTCATTACTGTCTGTTAGAGAGGAGAGACACCCTTCATTACTGTATGTTAGAGAGGAGAGACACCCTTCATTACTGTATGTTAGAGAGGAGAGACACCCTTCAAACCATAACCAGTTCCCTGTGTGAAACCATAACCAGTTCCGTGTGTGAAACCGTGACCAGTTCCCTGTGTGAAACCATAACCAGTTCCCTGTGTGAAGCCGTGACCAGTTCCTATGTGAAACCATAACCAGTTCCCTGTGTGAAACCATAACCAGTTCTCTGCGTGAAGTCGTGACCAGTTCCCTGTGTGAAACGATAACCAGTTCCCTGTGTGAAGCCGTGATCAGTTCCCTGTGTGAAACCATAACCAGTTCCCTGTGTGAAGCCGTGACCAGTTCCCTGTGTGAAACCATAACCAGTTCCGTGTGTTAAACCATAACCAGTTCCCTGTGTGAAACCATAACCAGTTCCTTGTGTGAAACCGTGACCAGTTCCCTGTATGAAGCCATGATCAGTTACATGTGTGAAACCATAAACAGTTCCCTGTGTGAAGCCGTGATCAGTTCCCTGTGTGAAACCTTAACCAGTTCCCTGTGTGAAACCGTGACCACTTCCCTGTGTGAAACTGTGACCAGTTCCCTGTGTGAAACCGTTACCAGTTCCCTGTGTGAAACCATAACCGGTTCCCTGTGTGAAGCCGTGATCAGTTCCCTGTGTGAAACCATAACCAGTTCCCTGTGTGAAGCCGTGACCAGTTCCCTGTGTGAAACCATTACCAGTTCCCTGTGTGAAGCCGTGACCAGTTCCCTGTGTGAAACCATAACCAGTTCTCTGTGTGAAACCATAACCAGTTTCCTGTGGGAAACCATAACCAGTTCCCTGTGTAAAACCATGACCAGTTCCCTGTGTGAAACCATAACCAGTTCCCTGTGTGAAACCATAACCAGTTCCCTGTGTGAAACCATAACCAGTTCCCTGTGTGAAGCCGTGACCAGTTCTCTGTGTGAAACCATAACCAGTTCCCTGTGTGAAACCGTGACCAGTTCCCTGTGTGAAACCATAACCAGTTCCCTGTGTGAAACCATAACCAGTTCCCTGTGTGAAACCATAACCAGTTCCCTGTGTGAAGCCGTGACCAGTTCTCTGTGTGAAACCATAACCAGTTCCCTGTGTGAAACCGTGACCAGTTCCCTGTGTGAAACCATAACCAGTTCCCTGTGTGAAACCATAACCAATTCTCTTTTTGAAACCATAACCAGTTCCCTGTGTGAAACTGTGACCAATTCCCTGTGTGAAACCGTGACCAGTTCCCTGTGTGAAACCATAACCAGTTCCCTGTGTGAAACCATAACCAGTTCCCTGTGTGAAACCATAACCAGTTCCCTGTGTGAAACCATAACCAGTTCCCTGTGTGAAACCGTGACCAGTTCCCTGTGTGAAGCCGTGACCAGTTCCCTGTGTGAAACCATAACCAGTTCCCTGTGTGAAACCATGATCAGTTCCCTGTGTGAAACCATAACCAGTTCCCTGTGTGAAACTATGACCAGTTCCCTGTGTGAAGCCGTGATCAGTTCCCTGTGTGAAACCATAACCAGTTCCCTGTGTGAAGCCGTGATCAGTTCCCTGTGTGAAACCATGACCAGTTCCCTGTGTGAAACCATAACCAGTTCTCTTTGTGAAACCATAACCAGTTCCCTGTGTGAAACCGTGACCAATTCCCTGTGTGAAACCATAACCAGTTCCCTGTGTGAAGCCGTGACCAGTTCCCTGTGTGAAGCCGTGACCAGTTCCCTGTGTGAAGCCGTGACCAGTTCTCTGTGTGAAACCATAACCAGTTCCCTGTGTGAAACCGTGACCAGTTCCCTGTGTGAAACCATAACCAGTTCCCTGTGTGAAACCATAACCAATTCTCTTTTTGAAACCATAACCAGTTCCCTGTGTGAAACTGTGACCAATTCCCTGTGTGAAACCGTGACCAGTTCCCTGTGTGAAACCATAACCAGTTCCCTGTGTGAAACCATAACCAGTTCCCTGTGTGAAACCATAACCAGTTCCCTGTGTGAAACCATAACCAGTTCCCTGTGTGAAACCGTGACCAGTTCCCTGTGTGAAGCCGTGACCAGTTCCCTGTGTGAAACCATAACCAGTTCCCTGTGTGAAACCATGATCAGTTCCCTGTGTGAAACCATAACCAGTTCCCTGTGTGAAACTATGACCAGTTCCCTGTGTGAAGCCGTGATCAGTTCCCTGTGTGAAACCATAACCAGTTCCCTGTGTGAAGCCGTGATCAGTTCCCTGTGTGAAACCATGACCAGTTCCCTGTGTGAAACCATAACCAGTTCTCTTTGTGAAACCATAACCAGTTCCCTGTGTGAAACCGTGACCAATTCCCTGTGTGAAACCATAACCAGTTCCCTGTGTGAAGCCGTGACCAGTTCCCTGTGTGAAGCCGTGACCAGTTCCCTGTGTGAAGCCGTGACCAGTTCCTTGTGTGAAGCCACCCACACTATATTCTCACGGAAATCGTTCTTCTGAGAACAGGTGCTGTAGGAGGTGTTAATCACTGTCGTCTCTACTCGTCAACGACACAGGGTGCTTCCCTATTCCCTATTCCTATTCCCTGTTCAGTCTAAAGTAGTTTGCTAAATAGGAAATAGGACGCTGCTTGAAAGTTAGCCCAGGTGTTGATTGGTGCTAGAAGATTGAATCGAGAGTCCTTGTGGCCATGTGCTAGGGAGAAGTGAGAACATTTTAGTGTACTGTTTTTTCAGGTACTCGTCACCACTAATTCCCAGGTGTTTTTGATCTTACTAAGCCAAACCCTTCAAAGCAGTTATCATACAGTAGTTATCTGTTACACTTCTTTACATCATATATGTTCCCTCTGTTTCTCTTGGCAGGGAGGGAGGGAATGAGCAGCACACAGAAAAAGAGAGTTAGAAAGAGATAGAGAGTGGCAGTGAGAATGGATGCACAGAGAAAGAGAAAAATTTGGGCCAGTGAGAGATATGAGTGAGAGAGAGGCTAAGGGAAAGAGAGAGAGAGGAGGCAGAAAGAGAGGCAGAGAGAGGGGCATTGTTACTAATACATGGAGCTAATAGGGAATAATGTTTGGGAGCTCGTAATAAAAGGACAAACATACATTGAAAAGTCTATGAACATTCCTCAAAACCTCCTTGATTGATGGTGTCAATTTAAAGCTTGGGAGCCTCCCAGTTCTTATGAAAAGTATTAGAAACAAGAAATGAGCACTCTTATTATTCTCTCCGCCTCTCTGTACCTCCATCCTTCTCCGGTAATTGCTAAGAGAAACCTTGTCTGCTCGGGTTCAATCAGCGCTACTGTAGATGCTTATTCAGGTATACATGGACAACAGAAAATGTAACTACCAGACCACCAGTGGTATTAGAGCCTCAAACGATGTCCTCTGGAAGCCATAGTGCCAGAAGTCCTGCTGGAACAGTGCCTCAGTGACCTGGAGAGTGGTAAGGAGAACAGAGAGAGGGGTAAAATGTCAGGATTTGGAGAATCTTTCCACAACAACCATAACAGTGGTGAGACCATCAGATGGGGGAAGATCAGTAACAAAATCTATGGACAGATGGGACCAATGTAGCTGAGGCACGGGAAGGGGAATGAGTTTCCCTGCTGGAGCGTGCCAGGGAGATTTGGTTTGGGCACATACGGAACATGAGTTACAATAGCGGACAACATCCTGGGCCAAGGTGGGCCACCAGTACTTTGCGGAGATAGATTGAATGGTGTGGGTGAGACCAGGATGTCTAGCGGCAAGGGATGTATGCGCCCAGGTCAACAGCCGATCCCTTACCTCCGTTGGGACGTTGAGGCTAGGTAGCAGGCGTGGGTTAGCTCTCCACAGCCTTACGGATGTCCACGTCTACATCCCAAAGCACGGGGTCAATGATTCGGAAGGGCGGAATGATGAACGCACTCAAGACTGAAACTTCTCGCGAATCGTGGAGACTAGACAGGGCATCGGCTTTGATTTTCTTTGAACTTGGGGTGAAGTTGAATCTAGAGAAGAACAGGGCCCAGCTTGCTTGGCGTGTGTTCATCCGCCTTGCTGTCCATATGTACTCCAGGTTCCAAAAGTCAGTGAGGACAAGAAATGGGTCCTTGGTCCCATCCAGCCAGTGTCTCCACTCCTCTAATGCCAACTTCACTGCCAGGAGCTCCTGGTTGCTGATGTGATAGTTCATCTATGCAGGAGACAGTTTCTTCGAGTTGTATGCACATGGATACAATTTCTGTGAGTTACCTTGGCGTTGGGACAGGACGGCTTCTGAGGCGTCCACCTCCACCACGAAGGGCAGCATAGGATCTGGGTGTTTCAGTAACGGGGCGGAGGGGAAATGCCCCTTCAGAAGGTGGAAGGCCTCATCGGTTGCAGGACTCCACACCAATTTACGGGGACCGGCCTTGAGAGAGGTGAGAGGAGAGGCGATAGAGCTGAAGTTTTTAATGATGCAGCGGTAGAAGTTGGCAAACCCCAAAAAACGTTGTCTCTTTAAGGTGGTTGGGACTGGCCATGACCTGACTGCCTCAACCTTCCTTTCATCTGGAGCACTGGCTCATTCCATCCGCTGGAGGCTGCTACGGTCCAGAAGGTGAGGGTGTACTCCGCAGTGGTCTGCGCACCGTGCCGGAGTTGGAATAGTCGCTCACTTCCCTCTCTGCCCTCTGGTGGATGGTCAAAGATCGCCCTGAACAGAGCCATGAACCTCTCGTAGGAACCCATCTCTTCCTCTCCTCTCTCCCAGACTGCTGTAGCCCACTCTAACACCCACCCGGTCAGCAGGGAAATGGCCGTGACAACCTTGGAAATCTCGGTGGAGGGGGCTCCTGTTTGAAGGGCGAAATAGAGGGAGCACTGGAGTAGGAAGCCACAACATTTGGATGGATTCCCGTGATACTTGTCTGGGAGGGACAGTCGGGCATGACTGACCTGGGCGGTCTGCTGGGTAGGCTGGGGGCTGGCTCGCTGGTACGACTGAGGCCCTCCACTAGTTAGAGGTGAATCCTCTCGGGTGGTGTCAAGGTGGTGGAGGACGCGGAGGACCTCATTCATAGCCGTACCCAGTTGTGCCAGCTGATCGTGATGTGGCGGAGTAGTTGTCCCTGTTCGCCGACCGTCTGGGAGAATGCTTAATCATCTGCTACTTCCATATGGAGATCCAGTATTCTGTAACGTATGTGCTTCAGCCACCGACGGTTGGGAAGCAGGTGCAGAAGGTAAGTTTAATGATAAGGGTAGAATAAACAAAAACAGGAGAAGCGTAATTAACATGACAAAAACCAATGCAGCCAGAACACTGAGGCTACTGAGGGCTAAATAAAGGGAGAGTAAATAAGGTGAGGATGGGGTCCAGGTGTGCGTAACAATGGGTAACATGTGTGCATAATGGTGGGGAGCAGGTGTGCGTAATGATGATTGCCAGGGCCGGTGGTTAGTAGACCGGCGACGTCACGCGGAGGAGCGGAAGTAGCCATGACAACCACTGGATAACTGCCAAATGTTTGCATACTCATTCAGCTGCAGTGTACTGTATGTATGATTTTGTTGCTGTTATGTTGCAATTTTTTGGGGGGGGGAATAGCAATACAACAGCTTATGTTGATAAATGAATTGATAAATGAACAAATTAAAGATAGCACTTATTAACCTGTCTGACTCTGGGGTTCCGCTAGCGGAACTCCTCCCACATTCCACTGAAAAGCCAGAGCGCGAAATTCAAAAGATATTTTTTATAAATATTTAACTTTCACACATTAACAAGTCCAATACAGCAAATTAAAGATACACATCTTGTGAATCCAGCCAACGTGTCCGATTGTTAAAATGTTTTACAGCGAAAACACCACGTATATTTATGTTAGCTCACCACCAAATACAAAAAAAGACAGACATTTTTCACAGCACAGGTAGCATGCACAAAACCAACATAACTAACCAAGATCCAACCAAACTAACCTAGAAACAACTTCATCAGATGACAGTCCTATAACATGTTACACAATAAATCTATGTTTTGTTCGAAAAATTTGCATATTTGAGGTATAAATCAGTTTTACATTTCAGCCACCATCACAGCTACCGTCAAAAATAGCACCGAAGCAGCCAGAGTAATTATAGAGACCAACGTGAATTACCTAAATACTCATCATAAAACATTTCTGACAAATTGATGGTGTACAGCAAATTAAAGACAAACATCTTGTGAATCCAGCCAATATTTCCAATTTTTTAAGTGTTTTACAGCAAAAACACAATATAGCATTATATTAGCTTACTACAATAGCCTACCACACTACCGCATTCATTCATCAAGGCACGTTAGCGATAGCAATAGGCACGTTAGCGCTTGCGAATAAACCAGCAAAAGATATTAAATTTCACTAACCTTCATAAACCTTCCTCAGATGACAGTCCTATAACATCAGGTTATACATACACTTATGTTTTGTTCGAAAATGTGCATATTTAGAGCTGAAATCAGTGGTTATACAATGTGCTAACGTAGCATCTTTTTCCCAGAATGTGCGGATATTTCTATTAGACTCTCACCTATTCTGACCAAATAGCTATTCATAAACATTACAAAAAAATACATGTTGTATAGGAAACGATAGATCCATTAGTTCTTAATGCAATCGCAGTGTTAGAATTCTAAAAATATCTTCATTACGACATAAGACTTAGTTATGGTAAGGGAATGCCCAAAACCTGAGCGCAAAGCTACTAGTACACAGTTTGACAGATATATGTAATAGCATCACAAAATGGTTCCTACTTTTGGTGATCTTCCATCAGAATGTTGTACAAGGGGTCCTTTGTCCAGAACCGTCTTTGTTTGGTATTAGAACGTTCTTTTTCCCTCTTGAATTAGCAAGCACACTGGCCAAGTGGCGCGAAGCTATCCTTCCTGAACATATGCAGACAAAGCAACACGCCTAACGTCCCGAAAAAAAATCAATAATCTAATAAAACTATATTAAAAAAACATACTTTACGATGATATTGTGACATGTATCAAATAAAATCAAAGCCGGAGATAGTATTCGCCTATAACGACAGTTTTTCAGAAGGCAATAACAGGTCCCTCCATGCGCCTTGCAGAAAACAGAAAATGGAGGACACGTCGTTCCAAGAGGTTTCTTTCCATCTCAGACCGAGATAATCAACTCATTTCTTCTCTCACTTCCTCTTGACATCTAGGGGAAGGTGTATGACGTGCACGTATAGTCATACGTATCATGCCCATTTATAGGCAGGTCCTTGAACAGAACATCGATTTCAGACTTTCCACTTCCTGGTCAGAAAGTGTGCTGCCAAATGAGTTCTGTTTTACCCACAGACAAAATTCAAACGGTTTTAGAAACTAGAGTGTTTTCTATCCAATAGTAATAATAACATGCATATTGTACGAGCAAGAATTGAGTACGAGGCCATTTAAATTGGGCACGATTTTCCCCCAAAGTGAAAACAGCGCCCTCTGTCCTCATCAGGTTAATGGACTTTATGGACTTTATGGACTTGTCCTTACCAGTTTGAGACGGGAGACATGAAAGTATGGACAGACCCTCATGGACCTGGGAAGCTGGAGACAGTAGGTGACCGGGTTGATGCGACTCAGGATCTTGAATGGTCCAAAGTAGCGAGTCGCGAGCTTCCGCGAGTCCACCTTTAATTAAGGGAAGATCACGGTTGGACAGCCACAGCCATTGACTTAGTCGGAGGATCCGAAGAGGTCGTAATTGTCGGTTTTCCTGATGCTGGTGTTGGGCAGTAGAGCGGAGCAAGGACGATCACACTCTGATCCAGGTGCGGCCACATCGTCGAATGAACGCCTCGGCTGATGGCACCTCCGCTTCAGCCTCTTGTTTAGGAAACAAGGGTGGGGAGTGCGAACCTGAACAGACACTCAAACGTCGACAGTCCAGTGGACGAGTTCGGCAGTATGCCTGAGTGGAGACAAAGCAGCGGAGGAATTTCTCCAGCTCTTGGTTGGCCCCCTCAGTTTGCCATTTCGACTGAGGGTGGAACCGCAAGGAGAGACTCACCGATGCCCCCAACAGGGAACAGAAGGCCTTCCAATACCATACGACAAACTGGGGCCCACGATCTGAGACAATGTCCTGGGGAAGTCCGTGTAGTCGAAAGACATGGATACTCATCAGATCAGCGGTCTCCTTTGCTGAAGGCAACTTGGGTAAGGCAATGAAATGGGCTGCCTTGGAGAACCGATGGACGGCCACCAGGATAGTGGTAAGCCCTTGAGATGCAGGTAACCCTGTGGTGCCAGGAGGAACCATAACACGGAGTTCAGTCTGTGCCTGCATCCCAAATTGCACCCTACTCCCTGTAGAGTGCACTACATTTGAATTGATCAATTAACAATAGTTCTGCACTATCAATGGGATAGGGTGCCATTTGGAACTTAGCCTTCAAGTCTTGATGTGGTCAATTGGAGTGTGATCGTGCTGTGTCACAGTGAATGTAATATATAATTATACTATAAAATATATAAAGCATGATAACTCTGTCAGCACAGCATCAGTATACTGTATCACTTCTAGCCGAAGGACAGACAAGACAGGCATTGAATTACATGAAAGGAAGATACAGGACATTGAAGCCACTACAGTGTGTGTGTGTGTGCTTGTGTGCGGCTGTGTATGGACATTCAAGCCACTGCAGCACAACAACAAGGACGGCAGGTTTTGATTTCATCAGACGGGTGGGTGGAGGGTGGCCGGTAGTGGATGGTGGGTGATGGATGGTAGGTGAGGAATGGTGGATGTTGGGTGGTGGGTGGTGGATAGGGGGTGGTATGTGGTGAGTGGTGTAGTCTTGTCACAAAGTGACAGTGTTTTTTTTTTATTTTATTTTTTTTTATTTTTTTTTATTTTTTTGGGGGGTGGATCAGCTTAATATTGCGGAAAGAATGTTGTTTCCAATGTAATTGTCTGCATCATTTCCAATCCCCCATATTTTTTTGGGTAAATATATCCATTCACGTATGCATACATATACACATATATACATACACATACCTACATAGACATACATACTTTTTTTTAAAGAGTATACCTTTATTATTATTCCCTGCAAACCCTACCACCGATCCCCCAATTGGAGTAAACTGATAAACATTTCTGTTTTTACCTTCAATTTATACATCTTATACACATTTACAGACACAGTCTACTTTATAATAGTTCTCTCTTGTTTGTTCTTAGTCCTTCCTCTATTTCTGTTGTCCATCCAGTTTGATTTCCACTTGTAACTGTGCTATTTCACAATAGCTCCGCACCTATACACATTTCACAGATCCCGTATGCCCTACATTGTTTATCTTGTTATTAGTCCCACCCTTCAGCTCCACTCAACCTTTCCCATCTATCTTCCAACATCATCCATTTCGGATTTTTATTTGCCATATATTTTTCAGCTGTGCTGTGATGCTTCACAAAAGATTTGAATCTTCCTATTCTCATAGCTTCCACGGATTGTAAATTTAAAAATAAACATTTTTGCTAAAATAATTATTATATTATTGATTGATTGACTATGGCTTTTCAAATCCCCCAGTATTGCTATCTGTAGCGTTAGTTCTACGCAAATGTTGCAATTCTTCAACCATTCCTGGACCTGTGACCAAAAACGAGCTACATGCGGACAATACCAAAATAAATGGTCTAATGACTCTGCCTCCTCACAGCAGAATCTACAGAGCTGAGAAGATTGTATCCCCCATATATATAACATTCTATTAGTTGCAAGAATTTTGTACAATAATTTAAATTGAAAAATTCGAAGTTTTGAATCCGGCGTTGTTTTGCGTATCAATTCATAAACCATGTGCCATGGAATGGGTACATCGAAAATCTCTTCCCAACTATTTTGCAATTTATATGGCACAGCTGTAAGTTTTTTGGTCCTTAAATGAAATTGGTATATGTTTTTATTTATCACACTTTTCTTTAACCATTTATGTTCTTTAATATAAGGCCGACATACAAGTTCCTTACTTTTATCCCCTTCCACCTGCCTCTTCCATTTTTGTGGTAATGCTGCAATTAATTGGTTGTAATTTTGGGTAGAGCAGACATTTCCATATGTCTGTGTTAGCTGCATGTGTGACATAACTCCACCAGTCCTATTTATGATATCATTCACAAAAATTATACCTTTTTTAAACATTTCTTCGATAAATACATTTTTTTAATCAATTACTATATTTGAATTTAACCACAAGATTTGTTGTACTATTTGTTCCGTACTTTCAGGTGGATTAAACTGAAATTGCAACCAACTTTCTAAGGCTTGTTTAAAAAATAAAGATATTTGGGAGATTATTTCCTTTTCAAGCAACCGAAAGTGAGCAGGTGTAATCTGAATAAAGGGAAAAAGGCCCTTCTTGAACATAGGATGAGACATTCGTACCAATCTACTAGAGAACCAGTTTGGATTTAAGTATAACTTTTGTATGACTGATGCCTTTAGTGAGAGGTCTAATGCTTTAATATTTAATAATTTCTGCCCTCCGAATTCATATTCGTTATATAAATAGGCCCTTTTAATTTTATCTGGCTTGCCGTTCCAAATAAAATGGAATATTTTTTGTTCATATAATTTAAAAAGCAGGTCACTAGGTGTAGGCAAAACCATAAGCAAATAGGTAAACTGTGATATGATTAAAGAGTTAATCAGGGTGATTTTCCCACAAATAGACAGGTATTTTCCTTTCCATGGTAGCAAGATCTTATCTATTTTTGCTAACTTTCTATAAAAATTTATTGGAGTGAGATCATTTCTTTCTTTTGGGATTTGTATACCGAGTATGT
The DNA here is from genome assembly GCF_045679555.1 of Salvelinus alpinus. Lineage (NCBI taxonomy): Eukaryota > Metazoa > Chordata > Actinopteri > Salmoniformes > Salmonidae > Salvelinus > Salvelinus alpinus. The sequence continues at coordinate 84,714,427 of NC_092088.1, read as the reverse complement.
CCACATCACCGTCAGACCATTTAATTGGTAAACTACATGGCAATGTAAAATGTGTATTTTTTAGTGATCCAATACGTAATATGGTACATTTATCATAATTTGGTTTTAATCCAGAGAGGATAGCAAATGTATCTAGATCCTCTAAGAGGCCGTGGAGAGATTGTAGTTGTGGTTTTAAAAGAAAACATGAATCATCAGCGTACAATGACACCTTAGTTTTTAGGCCCTGGATTTCTAATCCCTTAATATTAATGTTTGATCTAATTTTAACAGCTAACATTTCGATGGCAATAATAAATAGATATGCCGATAGTGGACAACCTTTTTTTACTCCTCTAGATAGTTTAAAACTTTCTGAGATGTAGCCATTATTTACTATTTTACACCTAGGGTTACTATACATAATTTTTACCCATTTTATAAGAGATTCCCCAAAATTGAAATATTCTAGGCATTTATATATAAACTCCAGTCGTACTTTATCAAAAGCCTTTTCAAAATCAGCTATGAAAACCAGGCCTGGTGTCCCCGATATTTCATAGTGTTCTATTGTTTCCAGTACTTGCCTTATATTATCTCCAATGTATCGTCCATGTAAAAAACCTGTCTGATTAGGATGAATAATATCTGACAATACTTTTTTTATTCTATGCGCCAAGCATTTTGCTAGGATTTTTGCATCACAACACTGAAGTGTAAGAGGTCTCCAATTTTTTAAATGGACTGGATCTTTATATATACCACTTGGGTCCTGTTTCAGTAATAATGATATCACACCTTCTTGTTGCGTGTCTGATAATCTATCATTTATATAGGAGTGGTTAAAACAAGCTAATAGTGGTCCTTTGAGTATATAAAAAAAATGTTTGTATACTTCCACTGGTATGCCATCCAGTCCTGGAGTTTTCCCATCCTTAAAGGCCCCAATTGCATCAAATAGTTCCTCCTCTGTAATTAGGCCTTCACATGAGTCTTTCTGTACAGATGTTAAATTTACATTATTATTAGGGAAAAAATCCATACAATTAGTTTCAGTTAGTGGAGATGGAGGAGCCTGAAACGAAAATATATTCTTAAAGTACTTTACTTCCTCTTTCAAAATATCATTTGGTGAATCATGCGTGACTCCATCATTTGTAACAAGTTTTAATACGTTTTTTTTGGTAGCATTTCTATATTGAAGATTGAAAAATAATTTGGTGCATTTTTCCCCATATTCCATCCAGTTAGCTTTATTTTTGTAATATATTACACTGGATCTTTCTTGAATAAGTTCCTCCATTTCTTTTTGTTTTTCCTCTAACTTATTCTGTGCCTCTATGGTACCGTTTTTATTGTTATCTAACTGTACTGTTAGTCCTTCAATTTCCTTTGTTAATATGGACTCTTTTGATCGAAATTGCTTTTGTTTTATAGATGAGTACTGAATTGCATGGCCTCTAAAGGCACACTTAAAAGTGTCCCATACAATATGGGGATCTGCTGTACCTATGTTATGTCTAAAAAAGTCAGTTATAAATTCTTCTGTCCTAGTTCTAAACAATTTATCATCTAGTAGGCTTTGATTAAATTTCCAATATCCTCGCCCACGTGGAAATTCTGTAAGAGTAATATATATGCCAATTATGTGATGGTCCGACCGCATTCTGTCCCCTATCAAACACTTTTTAACTTTTGGTGCCAGAGAGAATGATATAAGAAAGTAGTCAAGGCGACTAGCTTGATTAAGCCTCCGCCATGTATATCTCACTAGGTCAGGGTATTTAAGTCTCCATATATCCACTAATTCCAATATATCCATGACATTCCTGATTTCCTTAAGTGCCTGAGGGTGATAGTTTGTAGTGTGATTTCCTTTCCGGTCCATAGAGGTATTTAAGACCGTATTAAAATCTCCCACTATAATAATAGAGTCTAGTGTTGCTTGTAGAGTTGATACATTCTTATATATATTGTCAAAGAAGCTTGGATCATCATTATTCGGACCGTATAGGTTAATAAGCCATATATGTTTATTGTCCAATAACATATTTAAAATAATCCATCTACCTTGAGGATCTGTTTGGACAAGTTGCACATTTGGATCAAAGTTATTATTAATTAAAACCATCACCCCTTTTGAATTTCTTTGCCCATGGGAGAAATATATTTCGCCCCCCCAGTTCTTTTTCCACAAAACTTCATCTAAAACTGTTGAATGGGTTTCCTGTAAACAGTAGATATTATAATCCTTCTCTTTTAGCCAGGTAAATACTGATCGTCTTTTCTTATTATCTACTAAGCCATTACAATTGTAACTGGCTATACTTATTTCACCACTTACCATAATGAGACACACCTTTCAATTATTTTTATCAAAATATATGTTTGTAAACGTCCTATTAAAAAGTAACATAATGATTGAGTGTCTATATAGTTGTACCATGACATTTGCATCTCCACTAAGCAAACCTCCAATTGGTCCCCACTATTCCACCCGCCAAAAGCCCCCATCTCGAGTTGGGTTGTCATCCCAATGCCCGGCAGACCACCCCCGACCCCCCGCATCGCACAGCCCCGGACCGACTGGGATCCATCCTTCGAAAAGTGCACACAGCACCATCCACCGAACCGAAGCAGATCCATTGCCAAATGCATTTCCATCGCCCTCACCTCGATTTTTATTCCATATTGCTGTGAATCATCCTCTATAGTCCCTAACATCTTTTACTTCTTCCTTCGCAACAGTTGTGGGATACACACATACACCCACACACATTCAGCCCTTACCCCCACACAACCATAAGCTCACCCTCTCAACAATTGCACCATCCCAGAGCCCAACTCAAGATGGGTCATGATTTACAAATGTACTTGCAGTTGCAGCTGCATGAGAAGGCCTGCAAGACCGCGCAAAAAATGAGCATAAATGTAGAGATTTATTTACCATTGTCACATCCTAGATGATGGAGGTCAAATGTACACCTTCTTCCTGAAACACCCACAATACGGTCATCCATTTTGACCATGTTCCCAAGCCTCTCCATGCAGTCCGATTGGTTTCGTGCCACCAGGGCCACAATAATATACCCCCTCTCTGAATGTCCGAGTGTGACCCCCTCCCCATGGGTTACTGCAGCTAGTGTTGCCAGCACTGCCACTGCCTGGGTGGGGGCACCCCACCGGAATCCCCACCGGCTAGGTACAAGGTCATCAAGGTTCTCATTAGCAGCTTTGAGAATGTCCTTGTTTATTATGCTCTCCCTTTAGGGGGCTTTGGCTTTGCAGGACCAACCCTGCCAAGCAGGCTCAGAATCTTGAGGGGGCAGTGCTGCTCTTGGTCCCTGACCTCATTTTGGCTGCATACAGACCGCATACAGCATGCACATAAAACAGTTAGGGACTTCTCCTTAGTATCTGGGCTATTCATGTGGGTGTCTAGGGTATAGGGCCATGGACCGTACCATTAAAATAGGATAATAAATAATTAGATATAATTTATTTTAAAAATGTAGTTCCCCATGATAGGACAATAAATAAATAAGACGTGTAATTCATTATAAAAGTATATCCATCATCTGAACAACATTGAAAGCCCTCTCATACCCGGCCCACAGCAATACACTGGCTCTGGGATATGCAACTTCATTACAATTTCATTACTCACTCACTCAACTTTTCAAACATAACAAATAAAAATAAACACACACCACACAGTGACAGTGTTTGTCACTTTCATATCATATGTTCTATATGTTTCCTGTGATATGCCCACTCTGGGTAAATGTGGAATAGGGATATACGGGTGGCTAGACTACAGCCCAAGTCCTATCTGAAGTTGAACCTAAAAGAACAAGATAGAAAATGCTGTCACAGTGAAAGGATTATTAAATCCCAATCTGTTAGGATGAATAGAGACCAATATGTTAGGATGAATAGAGACCAGTCTGTTAGGGTGACTAGAGACCAATATGTTAGGGTGACTAGAGACCAATCTGTTAGGATGACAAGAGACCAATATGTTAGGATGACTAGAGATCATTGTAGTATGATGACTAGATACCAATCTGTTAGGATGACTAGAGACCAATCTGTTAGGGTGACTAGAGACCAATATGTTAGGGTGACTAGAGACCAATCTGTTAGGATGACTAGAGACCAATCTGTTAGGATGACTAGAGATCATTGTAGTATGATGACTAGATACCAATCTGTTAGGATGAATAGAGACCAATATGTTAGGATGAATAGAGACCAATCTGTTAGGGTGACTAGAGACCAATCTGTTAGGATGACTAGAGATCAATCAGTTAGGATGACTAGAGATCATTGTATTAGGATGACTAAAGACCAATCTGTTAGGATGACTAGAGACCAATCTGTTAGGATGAATAGAGATAATTTTAGTATGATGACTAGAGACCAATCTGTTAGGATGACTAGAGACAAATATGTTAGGATGACTAGAGATCATTTTAGTATGATGACTAGAGACCAATCTGTTAGGATGACTAGAGACAAATATGTTAGGATGACTAGAGACCAATCTGTTAGGATGACTAGAGATCATTGTAGTAGGATGACTAGAGACCAATCTGTTAGGATGAATAGAGACCAATATGTTAGGATGACTAGAGACCAATCTGTTAGGATGACTAGAGACCAATCTGTTAGGATGACTAGAGACCAATCTGTTAGGATGACTAGAGACCAATCTGTTAGAATGACTAGAGATCATTGTAGTAGGATGACTAGAGACCAATCTGTTAGGATGACTAGAGACCAATCTGTTAGGATGACTAGAGATCATTGTAGTAGGATGACTAGAGACCAATCTGTTAGGATGACTAGAGACCAATCTGTTAGGATGACTAGAGATCATTGTAGTAGGATGACTAGAGACCAATCTGTTAGGATGACTAGAGACCAATATGTTAGGATGACTAGAGATCATTGTAGTAGGATGACTAGAGACCAATCTGTTAGGATGACTAGAGACCAATCTGTTAGGATGACTAGAGATCATTGTAGTAGGATGACTAGAGACCAATATGTTAGGATGACTAGAGACCAATCTGTTAGGATGAATAGAGACCAATATGTTAGGATGAATAGACACCAATATGTTAGGATGAATAGAGACCAATCTGTTAGGATGACTAGAGACCAATATGTTAGGATGAATAGAGATCAATATGTTAGGATGACTAGAGACCAATATGTTAGGATGACTAGAGACCAATATGTTAGGATGACTAGAGACCAATCTGTTAGGATGAATAGAGACCAATATGTTAGGATGACTAGAGACCAATATGTTAGGATGAATAGAGACCAATCTGTTAGGATGACTAGAGACCAATATGTTAGGATGACTAGAGATCATTGTAGTAGGATGACTAGAGACCAATCTGTTAGGATGACTAGAGACCAATCTGTTAGGATGAATAGAGACCAATCTGTTAGGATGACTAGAGACCAATATGTTAGGATGACTAGAGATCATTGTAGTAGGATGAATAGAGACCAATATGTTAGGATGAATAGAGACCAATCTGTTAGGATGACTAGAGACCAATATGTTAGGATGACTAGAGATCATTGTAGTAGGATGAATAGAGACCAATATGTTAGGATGACTAGAGATCATTGTAGTAGGATGAATAGAGACCAATATGTTAGGATGAATAGAGACCAATCTGTTAGGATGAATAGAGACCAATATGTTAAGATGAATAGAGACCAATATGTTAGGATGACTAGAGACCAATATGTTAGGATGACGAGAGATCAATCTGTTAGGATGAATAGAGACCAATCTGTTAGGATGAATAGAGACCAATCTGTTAGGATGACTAGAGACCAATATGTTAGGATGAATAGAGACCAATCTGTTAGGGTGACTAGAGACCAATCTGTTAGGATGAATAGAGACCAATCTGTTAGGATGAATAGAGACCAATCTGTTAGGATGACTAGAGACCAATCTGTTAGGATGACTAGAGACCAATATGTTAGGGTGACTAGAGACCAATCTGTTAGGATGACTAGAGACCAATCTGTTAGGATGACTAGAGACCAATCTGTTAGGGTGACTAGAGACCAATCTGTTAGGATGACTAGAGACCAATCTGTTAGGATGACTAGAGACCAATATGTTAGGATGAATAGAGACCAATATGTTAGGATGACTAGAGACCAATCTGTTAGGATGACTAGAGACCAAATAGAACAAGCTAAAGGAGCCTGCAGTGTTAGGCGATGAGAAGGGGATGTGTTGCCGTGTGTCTGTCTGTGTGTGTGTCTCATTATCACCTAGAACAGCCAGCATGACACACACACACACACACACACACACACACACACACACACACACACACACACACACACACACACACACACACACACACACACACACACACACACACACACACACACACACCACCCGCCATTCAGTATCAAGGCCTCTACCACCCCATAGTGATTGATACAGCAATGTAATTCTTGTTATCTTCACCAGAAGCAGTTGTCACAAACACCTCCATCCACTGAAAAGGAAATTGTATATGTTATCTCAAACAGGTGACTGTACCTGTGTTGTAACTGTCCCTGTCTGTGGCAGTTTCTAAATACGTGATAATAGCAAGCTGGATAATAAATATAACATAATATATGCCATTCACCAACATACATTACTTATGGGTGGTCACAGGAATTGAACCTACTTTCCTGGCATTGCAATGTCATGCTCTACCAACTGAGTTAGAGAGGACCATGTTCTACCAACTGAGTTACAGAGGACCATGTTCTACCAACTGAGTTACAGAGGACCATGTTCTACTAACTGAGTTACAGAGGACCATGTTCTACCAACTGAGTTACAGAGGACCATGTTCTACCAACTGAGTTACAGAGGACCATGTTCTACCAACTGAGTTACAGAGGACCATGTTCTACTAACTGAGTTACAGAGGACCATGTTCTACCAACTGAGTTACAGAGGACCATGTTCTACTATCTGAGTTACAGAGGACCATGTTCTACTAACTGAGTTACAGAGGACCATGTTCTACCAACTGAGTTACAGAGGACCATGTTCTACTAACTCAGTTACAGAGGACCATGTTCTACTAACTGAGTTACAAAGGACCATGTTCTACCAACTGAGTTACATAGGAACATGTTCTACTAACTGAGTTACAGAGGACCATGTTCTACCAACTGAGTTACAGAGGACCATGTTCTACTAACTGAGTTACAGAGGACCATGTTCTACTAACTGAGTTACAGAGGACCATGTTCTACCAACTGAGTTACAGAGGACCATGTTCTACTAACTGAGTTACAGAGGACCATGTTCTACTAACTGAGTTACAGAGGACCATGTTCTACTATCTGAGTTACAGAGGACCATGTTCTACTAACTGAGTTACAGAGGACCATGTTCTACTAACTGAGTTACAGAGGACCATGTTCTACTAACTGAGTTACAGAGGACCATGTTCTACCAACTGAGTTACAGAGGACCATGTTCTACTAACTGAGTTACAGAGGACCATGTTCTACCAACTGAGTTACAGAGAACCATGTTCTACTATCTGAGTTACAGAGAACCATGTTCTACTAACTGAGTTACAGAGGACCATGTTCTACTAACTGAGTTACAGAGGACCATGTTCTACCAACTGAGTTACAGAGAACCATGTTCTACCAACTGAGTTACAGAGAACCATGTTCTACTAACTGAGTTACAGAGGACCATGTTCTACTAACTAAAATACAGAGGACCATGTTCTACCAACTGAGTTACAGAGGACCATGTTCTACCAACTGAGTTACAGAGAACCATGTTCTACTAACTGAGTTACAGCGGACCATGTTCTACCAACTGAGTTACAGAGGACCATGTTCTACTAACTGAGTTACAGAGGACCATGTTCTACCAACTGAGTTACAGAGAACCATGTTCTACTATCTGAGTTACAGAGGACCATGTTCTACTAACTAAAATACAGAGGACCATGTTCTACCAACTGAGTTACAGAGGACCATGTTCTACTAACTGAGTTACAGAGAACCATGTTCTACTAACTGAGTTACAGAGGACCATGTTCTACTATCTGAGTTACAGAGGACCATGTTCTACCAACTGAGTTACAGAGGACCATGTTCTACCAACTGAGTTACAGAGGACCATGTTCTACCAACTGAGTTACAGAGGACCATGTTCTACCAACTGAGTTACAGAGGACCATGTTCTACTAACTGAGTTACAGAGAACCATGTTCTACTAACTGAGTTACAGAGGACCATGTTCTACTATCTGAGTTACAGAGGACCATGTTCTACCAACTGAGTTACAGAGGACCATGTTCTACCAACTGAGTTACAGAGAACCATGTTCTACTAACTGAGTTACAGAGGACCATGTTCTACTAACTAAAATACAGAGGACCATGTTCTACCAACTGAGTTACAGAGGACCATGTTCTACCAACTGAGTTACAGAGAACCATGTTCTACTAACTGAGTTACAGCGGACCATGTTCTACCAACTGAGTTACAGAGGACCATGTTCTACTAACTGAGTTACAGAGGACCATGTTCTACCAACTGAGTTACAGAGAACCATGTTCTACTATCTGAGTTACAGAGGACCATGTTCTACTAACTAAAATACAGAGGACCATGTTCTACCAACTGAGTTACAGAGGACCATGTTCTACTAACTGAGTTACAGAGAACCATGTTCTACTAACTGAGTTACAGAGGACCATGTTCTACTATCTGAGTTACAGAGGACCATGTTCTACCAACTGAGTTACAGAGGACCATGTTCTACCAACTGAGTTACAGAGGACCATGTTCTACCAACTGAGTTACAGAGGACCATGTTCTACCAACTGAGTTACAGAGGACCATGTTCTACCAACTGAGTTACAGAGGACCATGTTCTACCAACTGAGTTACAGAGGACCATGTTCTACCAACTGAGTTACAGAGGACCATGTTCTACCAACTGAGTTACAGAGGACCATGTTCTACCAACTGAGTTACAGAGGACCATGTTCTACTAACTGAGTTACAGAGGACCATGTTCTACCAACTGAGTTACAGAGGACCATGTTCTACCAACTGAGTTACAGAGGACCATGTTCTACCAACTGAGTTACAGAGGACCATGTTCTACCAACTGAGTTACAGAGGACCATGTCCTACTAACTAAAATACAGAGGACCATGTTCTACCAACTGAGTTACAGAGGACCATGTTCTACCAACTGAGTTACAGAGGACCATGTTCTACCAACTGAGTTACAGAGGACCATGTTCTACCAACTGAGTTACAGAGGACCATGTCCTACTAACTAAAATACAGAGGACCATGTTCTACCAACTGAGTTACAGAGGACCATGTCCTACTAACTAAAATACAGAGAACCATGTTCTACCAACTGAGTTACAGAGAACCATGTTCTATTAACTGAGTTACAAAGGACCATGTTCTACCAACTGAGTTACAGAGGACCATGTTCTACCAACTGAGTTACAGAGGACCATGTTCTACCAACTGAGTTACAGAGGACCATGTTCTACTAACTCAGTTACAGAGGACCATGTTCTACTAACTGAGTTACAAAGGACCATGTTCTACCAACTGAGTTACAGAGGACCATGTTCTACTATCTGAGTTACAGAGGACCATGTTCTACTATCTGAGTTACAGAGGACCATGTTCTACCAACTGAGTTACAGAGGACCATGTTCTACCAACTGAGTTACAGAGGACCATGTTCTACTAACTGAGTTACAGAGGACCATGTTCTACTAACTGAGTTACAGAGGACCATGTTCTACTAACTGAGTTACAAAGGACAATGTTCTACTAACTGAGTTACAGAGGAACATGTTCTACTAACTGAGTTACAGAGGACCATGTTCTACCAACTGAGTTACAGAGGACCATGTTCTACCAACTGAGTTACAGAGGACCATGTTCTACCAACTGAGTTACAGAGGACCATGTTCTATTAACTGAGTTACAAAGGACAATGTTCTACTAACTGAGTTACAGAGGACCATGTTCTACTAACTGAGTTACAGAGGACCATGTTCTACCAACTGAGTTACAGAGGAACATGTTCTACTAACTGAGTTACAAAGGACAATTTTCTACCAACTGAGTTACAGAGGACCATGTTCTACTAACTGAGTTAGAGAGGACCATGTTCTACTAACTGAGTCACAGAGGACCATGTTCTACTAACTGAGTTACAAAGGACAATGTTCTACTAACTGAGTTACAGAGAACCATGTTCTACTAACTGAGTTACAGAGGACCATGTTCTACTAACTGAGTTACAGAGGACCATGTTCTACTAACTGAGTTACAAAGGACAATGTTCTACTAACTGAGTTACAGAGAACCATGTTCTACTAACTGAGTTACAGAGGACCATGTTCTACTAACTGAGTTACAGAGGACCATGTTCTACTAACTGAGTTACAGAGAACCATGTTCTACTACCTGAGTTACAGAGGACCATGTTCTACCAACTGAGTTACAGAGGACCATGTTCTACTAACTGAGTTACAGAGGACCATGTTCTACCAACTGAGTTACAAAGGACAATGTTCTACTAACTGAGTTACAGAGAACCATGTTCTACTACCTGAGTTACATAGGACCATGTTCTACTAACTGAGTTACAGAGGACCATGTTCTACTAACTGAGTTACAGAGGACCATGTTCTACTAACTGAGTTACAAAGGAAAATGTTCTACTAACTGAGTTACAGAGAACCATGTTCTACTACCTGAGTTACATAGGACCATGTTCTACTAACTGAGTTACAGAGGACCATGTTCTACTAACCGAGTTACAGAGGACCATGTTCTACTAACTGAATTACAGAGGACCATGTTCTATTAACTGAGTTACAGAGGACCATGTTCTACCAACTGAGTTACAGAGGACCATGTTCTACTAACTGAGTTACAGAGGACCATGTTCTACTAACTGAGTTACAGAGGACCATGTTCTACCAACTGAGTTACAGAGGACCATGTTCTACTAACTGAGTTACAGAGGACCATGTTCTACCAACTGAGTTACAGAGGACCATGTTCTACTGACTGAGTTACAGAGGACCATGTTCTACTAACTGAGTTACAGAGGACCATGTTCTACCAACTGAGTTACAGAGGACCATGTTCTACTAACTGAGTTACAGAGGACCATGTTCTACTAACTTTGTTACAGAGGACCATGTTCTACTAACTGAATTACAAAGGACCATGTTCTACTAACTGAGTTACAGAGGACCATGTTCTACTAACTGAGTTACAGAGGACCATGTTCTACCAACTGAGTTACAGAGGACCATGTTCTACTAACTGAGTTACAGAGGACCATGTTCTGCTAACTTTGTTACAGAGGACCATGTTCTACTAACTGAATTACAAAGGACCATGTTCTACTAACTGAGTTACAGAGGACCATGTTCTACCAACTGAGTTACAGAGGACCATGTTCTACTAACTGAGTTACAGAGGACCATGTTCTACTAACTGAATTACAGAGGACCATGTTCTACTAACTGAATTACAGAGGACCATGTTCTACTAACTGAGTTACAGAGGACCATGTTCTACTAACTGAGTTACAGAGGACCATGTTCTACTAACTGAATTACAAAGGACCATGTTCTACTAACTGAGTTACAGAGGACCATGTTCTACTAACTGAGTTACAGAGGACCATGTTCTACTAACTGAGTTACAGAGGACCATGTTCTACTAACTGAGTTACAGAGGACCATGTTCTACTAACTGAGTTACAGAGGACCATGTTCTACTAACTGAGTTACAGAGGACCATGTTCTACTAACTGAGTTACAGAGGACCATGTTCTACTAACCGAGTTACAGAGGACCATGTTCTACTAACTGAGTTACAGAGGACCATGTTCTACTAACTGAGTTACAGAGGACCATGTTCTACTAACTGAATTACAGTGGACCATGTTCTACTAACCGAGTTACAGAGGACCATGTTCTACTAACTGAATTACAGAGGACCATGTTCTACTAACTGACCTACAGTGGACCATGTTCTACTAACTGAACTACAGAGGACCATGTTCTACTAACTGAACTACAGTGGACCATGTTCTACTAACCGAGTTACAGAGGACCATGTTCTACTAACTGAATTACAGAGGAACATGTTCTACTAACTGAACTACAGTGGACCATGTTCTACTAACCGAGTTACAGAGGACCATGTTCTACTAACTGAATTACAGAGGACCATGTTCTACTAACTGACCTACAGAGGACCATGTTCTACTAACTGAACTACAGAGGACCATGTTCTACTAACTGAGTTACAGAGGACCATGTTCTACTAACTGAATTACAGAGGACCATGTTCTACTAACTGAATTACAGAGGACCATGTTCTACTAACTGAATTACAGAGGACCATGTTCTACTAACTGAGTTACAGAGGACCATGTTCTACTAACTGAATTACAGAGGACCATGTTCTACTAACTGAGTTACAGAGGACCATGTTCTACTAACTGAATTACAGAGGACCATGTTCTACTAACTGACCTACAGAGGACCATGTTCTACTAACTGAACTACAGTGGACCATGTTCTACTAACCGAGTTACAGAGGACCATGTTCTACTAACTGAATTACAAAGGACCATGTTCTACTACTGAGTTACAGAAGTCCACTAAGATGTACTGTTTATTCATTACTGTTGATTACATAACATCAGTCCTCTGTCTGTGTGTCAGTGTGTGCTAGTGTGTGTGTGTCAGTGTGTGCTAGTGTGTGTGTGTCAGTTTGTGCTAGTGTGTGTGTGTCAGTGTGTGCTAGTGTGTGTGTGTCAGAGATAAAGTCGGCTCCACCAGACAGACAGTATGTCCACCACCACGAGAGGAGAGGGGAGAGTGACCCGAAACCAAAATTGATTTACAGTATTTGAGTGAGAAGTGAACGTTATTTCAGATATCTATTGACCTCCCTTGATGAAATTAATCACACAAGGGACAGAGAAAGAAATATAAAGAGAAAATGTGTGAGAGACATTGAATAAAGGTAAAGAAAAACAGAAAATGTTATTCTTCCGAAACACGGCGGCTTGTCCAGTTTTAAATATATCCAGCTCTCTCTCTCTCTCTCTCTCTGTCTCTGTCTCTGTCTCTGTCTCTGTCTCTGTCTCTGTCTCTGTCTCTGTCTCTCTCTCTCTCTCTCTCTCTCTCTCTCTCTCTCTCTCTCTCTCTCTCTCTCTCTCTCTCTCTCTCTCTCTCTCTCTCTCTCAATTCAATTCAATTCAATTCAATTTGCTTTATTGGCATGACGTAACAATGTACATATTGCCAAAGCTTGTTTACAATGTAAAAATGAGAATCAAAATTGTCAACGGGACAACAGTAACAACAATAACCAAGGGTCAAAATAACCATACATTCAACAATAACAATAAACATACAGTAAAGGACATGTGCAGGTTGATTGGTTTGTCAGACACTGTCCCTCAACTTATGGCAGGCAGCAATGTAGTGAGTTCTCTCTCTCTCTCTCTCTCTCTCTCTCTCTCTCTCTCTCTCTCTCTCTCTCTCTCTCATATTCAAATTCAAATTCAAGCTGCTTTATTGGCATGAAAAACATTGTGTCAATATTGCCAAAGCAACAATGTATACAATATACATTGTAATACAATTAAAACAATGACAAATAATAATATAGAATGGCAGTAAATAATAATACAAAATTAAATATAAAAATAGTAACAATAAAATGGTAACAGTCAATAGTCGAATGTTATGTATGGTGTAATGCACCACTACCACCACCACCATCATTAAACTGCTATCATTACCATTACCACCCATACCATTACTATTTGGAATGATAAACAACAATAATAATACTAATAACAATAACAGTAAAAACAATAACAGTCATAATAAGTAAGTTACTGCTTACTATGCAGATGTTATTTTTCAGTGTCCCTCAGGCTATGGCAGGCAAATACATATTTGGCTGTAAGAGGAGCCATTGCTCCTTCGCCCATGAGTATTTTTAGTTTTTCCTCTGGGTTTAATAAGTTAAAATTTGGAATAAATGTAGTCATTTCTGTGAATAATGAATCTCTTGGTGAGGAATATTTATCACAGTAAAGGAGAAAGTGCATCTCTGTTTCTACCTCCCCTGTCGTGCAGTGACCACATACACGCTCCTCTTTGGGTAGCCATGTCTTTTTATGTCTGCCGGTTTCTATTGCCAATCGGTGGTCACTCAGCCTGTACTTGGTAAGGATCTGTCTCTGCTTCGAATCTCTGACAGAGTAGAGATATTCAGCCAATTCATATTCTCTGTTTAGGGTCAGATAGCAATTTAGTCGGCTTTGGGATTTTGTTTCGTTTTTCCAATGTTGTAAATATGAGTCCTTTGATTGGTTCATGATTTTGTTTATTGGAATTCTTTGTTTTGAAGCAGTGCTGGTGTCAGCTTGGTTGGTTAGGTCCAACACCAGCTGACTGAGAGGGCTCGTTTCTGGGCTCAGCTCTTGGGTTTGAAGTGCTTTAAATTGCAGACTCGAATTTGGGCTTGAATTTAGATGTAGCCAAAATTTTAATGATCTTTTCTGTATTTTCATTATTACTGGAAAGCGGCCCAATTCTGCCCTACATGCATTAGTTGGTGTATTTCTCTGGACTTGTAGGATTTTCCGACAGAATTCTGCATGTAGGGTTTCAATTGGATGTTTGTCCCACATTTTAAAGTCCAGTTTATTGAGTGGCCCCCAAACCTCACTTCCGTAAAGAGCTATTGGTAGGATTACACTGTCAAATATTTTGGTCCAAATTCTAATTGGGATGTTGATTTTGAATAATTTCATTTTTATTGCATACAATGCTCTGCGGGCTTTTTCTTTGAGCGCATTCACTGCCATATTAAAGTTTCCCGATGCAGATATGGTCAGACCAAGGTAGGTGTAATTTTTTGTGTGTTCAATTATGGTGTTGTTCAGGGTGAATTTATATTTGTGTTTCTGACATCTGTTTTGTTTTTGGAAAATCATGATTTTAGTTTTTGGGAAATTTACTGCCAGGGCCCAATTATGGCAATATTGCTCAAGAATATTAATGTTCTGTTGAAGACCTTCTTTGGTTGGTGATAGAAGTACCAAGTCATCAGCATATAGCAGGTATTTCACCTCTGTGTCAAATAGTGTGAGTCCTGGGGCTGGAGAATGGTCCAACATGTCTGCTAATTCATTGATATAAATGTTGAAAAGATTTGGACTCAAACTACAGCCTTGTCTCACACCTCGACATTGTGAAAAGAATTCTGTTCTTTGGTTTTTGATTTTTATTGCACACTTGTTTTCTGTGTACATACATTTTATTAAGTCATACACCTTACCACCAAGCCCACTTTGTAGAATTTTGTAGAATAGCCCTTCGTGCCAAATAGAATCAAATGCTTTTTTAAAGTCAATAAAGCAAGCAAAGATTTTGCCCTCTTTTTTTTGGTGGACGTGTTTATTAATTAGTGTGTGTAAGGTGTATATATGGTCAGTAGTGCGATGGTTAGGGAGAAAGCCAATTTGACATTTAGTTATTACATTTTTTTCTTGAAGAAAGGTTTGGATTCTTGAATTCAAAATGCTACAGAAAACCTTTCCCAAGTTACTGTTTACACAAATTCCCCTGTAATTATTGGGGTCTGATTTGTCTCCACTTTTGTGGATAGGGGAGATGAGCCCCTGGTTCCAGACATCAGGGAAGCAGCCAGAAGTTAAAACCATGTTGAACAATTTAAGCACAGCATTTTGCAACTCAGGTGTGCTGTTTTTCAGCATTTCATTTCTGATGTTGTCTAGACCACAAGCCTTCTTTGATTTAATAGATTTGAGCTTTTCATTTAGTTCTTGTTGGGTTATTGGGTAATCTAATGGATTTTGGTTATTTTTTATGACTGATTCAAGGATGTTCAATTTTTCTTTAATTTCTAATTGGTTCTGTTTTAAGTCTTTTTGTGGGATGTTTTTGTATAGATTATCAAAATAAGTTTTCCAAATTCCTACATCTTGTATGGCTAATTCTTGTGGCTTTGTTGTGCTTAAATTGTTCCACATGTCCCAGAACTGATTTTGGTCAATTGCGTTTTCAATTTCATCAAGTGTCTTGTTGGTATAATTCAGTTTCTTGCGTTTCAGTGTATGTTTATACTGTTTCAGAGTTTCAAAGTATTCATATCGTAGCTCTGGGTTGTTTTGCTGCTTATGTTTTTTGTTTGACATTTGTCTTAGGTGTTTTCTAATTGTTTTACATTCATTATCAAACCATTTGTCAGAAACATTTTGTTTTTTGTTTCTGATGTTGCATTTCTTTGGTTTTCTCAAATTTGCTTTCGATGCTGCTTTTTGGAATATGCAGTTGATGTTTAGAGTAGCCGAATTGACACCATCTTTATTGTTTTGGTATTGTGAGTTATTGAAAAACTGTATAGAGTTCATCATTTCTTTTGAGTTCAATGTTTCAATGAATCTCTCTGCACTGTTTGGAGCCCATCTGTATGATTGGTTTATGTTGAATAGTTTATTGGGCAGTTTTTTTGAATGAATATTGCCGGTTAATTTCTTCAAGAACACGTTGATCTGACTGTGATCTGACAATGGTGTCTGTGGTCTGACAGTGAATGCACTAATGGAGGAGGGGTCAATGTCCGTGATGGCATAATCGACTACACTTGTCCCAAGAGCTGAGCAGTAAGTAAACTGACCTAAAGAGTCCCCTCTGATTCTACCATTAAGCATGTACAGGCCTAAGGCTCGACAGAGATGCACTAACTCCTTCCCATTTTTGTTCAGTATTTGGTCAGGACTGTTTCTATTATTTATAATAGGGCTGCTGTACAAGGAGGGGTGACCAAATATGTGGTGGTTACCTCCCGCATCAGTGTAGTCAGGCTCAGAACCTGTTCTTGCATTGAAATCTCCACAAAGAAGCACTTTACCCTCTGCCTGAAATGTAATGATTTCTGTATGGAGATTGTCAAAAAACTGATCATCATAATATGGTGAATCTGAAGGAGGAGCATAAGCTGCACTCTCTCTCTCTCTCTCTCTCTCTCTCTGTCTGTCTCTGTTTCTCTTGCTCTCTTTCTCTGTTTCTCTCTCTCTCTTCATTTTTCTCCATTCCAGGCCTGAAGGCATCTCCATTCTTCATTGACATAGTTCCTCCTTTGTGCTGAAACACACATACAACAATACCAGTAGTCCTGCCTCCTTTTCCCCAGAAGACTATTACCTTAAAACAAGGGCACATATCAAGTTATTTTTACAGTAGTCCAACTGCAGTAAGGTTTTATATTCTGGGCTCACAACAGAACATGCTGTTGTTGATCTTACACACAGTAACTTACATAACACATAAGCACTGAATAGATCGCAGCTCACCAAATAGCAGCTTGGTCTAGCTGCGTCTCTCTTTATGGGCTAAGCAGCCTCAAGCCGTGTGTTATCTCTCTCTCTCTCTCTCTCTCTCTCTCTCTCTCTCTCTCTCTCTCTCTCTCTCTCTCTCTCTCTCTCTCTCTCTCTCTCTCTCTCTCTCTCTCTCTCTCTCTCTCTCTCTCTCTCTCTCTCTCTCTCTCTCTCTCTTCAATTTAAGGGCTTTATTGGCATGGGAAACATACGTTAACATTGCCAAAGCAAGTGAAGTAGATAATAAACAAAATTGAAATAAACAATACAAATTAACAGTAAACATTACACTCAAAAAGTTCCAAAATAATAAAGACATTACAAATGCCATATTATGTGCAAATAGTTAAAGTACAAAAAGGAAAATAAATAAACATAAATATGTATCTCTCTCTCACACACACACTCTCTCACTCTCTCTCTCTCTTTTTCATTTTTATGCCGGACTCCCTTGCTTTAAAAAAAGGGGATATTCACAAACACACACACACAGCGAGCCTCCCTCCTTTCTCTCTATTAGCAGCTGGCTGCTGCTGCCGTGCAGAGAATGGGGCTCTGGAGGCTGGGGCTCTGGATGCTGGGGCTCTGGAGGCTGGGGCTCTGGAGCCTGGTGATCTGGAGGCTGTGGAGGCTGGGGCTATGATGAGGCTGGGGCTCTGGAGGCTGGGGCTCTGGAGGCCGGGGCTGTGGAGGCCGGGGCTGTGGAAACTGGGGCTGTGGAGACTAGGGATCAGGAGACTGGGGCTCAGGAGACTGGGGCTCTGGAGGCTGGGGCTCTGGAGGCTAGGGCTCTGGAGACTGGTGATTTGAAGGCTGTGGAGGCTGTGGCTCATGGCAATGTATTGGTGATTTATTAACTCTAGCTATTTGATGAAGCTCTGCTGCAGAAAACACTTCATAGAGATCCCTCTTAGCCCTGCATCCCAAATGGTACACTATTTCCTACACAGTGCACTGCTTTTGACCAGGGCCAATAGGACTCTGGTCAAAATCAGTGCACTATGTATTGAATAGGGTGCTTTTTGCGACTTAACCAGGCAATTTCAAGCCAACTTCACAGACAATTAGTCACTTTAGCTGGCGGACTTAATTCTGAAGTTAGCTCCAGCTCCAGCTAGTTAGATCTCTCCAGTCCCCATAAAGCGATCAGCTAATGTGGCGTCACTCTGCTAGAAGCTACAATGCTAACTCTCCACTCTTAGGGATATATATGTACTAACTCTCCACTCTTAGGGATATATACTAACTCTCCACTCTTAGGGATATATACTAACTCTCCACTCTTAGGGATATATACTAACTCTCCACTCTTAGGGATATATACTAACTCTCCATTCTCAGGGATGCGTACTAACTCTCCACTCTTAGGGATGCATACTAACTCTCCAATCTTAGGGATATATACTAACTCTCCACTCTTAGGGATATATACTAACTCTCCACGCTTAGGGATATATACTAACTCTCCACTCTTAGGGATATATACTAACTCTCCACTCTTAGGGATATATACTAACTCTCCACTCTTAGGGATATATACTAACTCTCCACTCTTAGGGATATATACTAACTCTCCATTCTCAGGGATGCGTACTAACTCTCCACTCTTAGGGATGCATACTAACTCTCCACTCTTAGGGATATATACTAACTCTCCACTCTTAGGGATATATACTAACTCTCCACGCTTAGGGATATATACTAACTCTCCACTCTTAGGGATATATACTAACTCTCCACTCTTAGGGATATATACTAACTCTCCACTCTTAGGGATATATACTAACTCTCCACTCTTAGGGATATATACTAACTCTCCACTCTTAGGGATGCATACTAACTCTCCACTCTTACGGATATATACTAACTCTCCATTCTCAGGGATGCATACTAACTCACCATTCTTAGGGATACATACTGCAAATTGCAGTAAATATCCCCTTTCAGCTGCTGCGCTACCAGTGTTGTAGAACTCGAGACCGGACTCGACCGAGACCAGTCTCGAGGCCACATATTGAGTGTCTCAGCCTTCTCTGGCGTAGGATACATTTGTACTCGGCCTTGACTCGGTCTCGGACAGTGAAGACTAGTAATTTCTTCCGGAGACCAGTGGAGTAAAACACTCATAATTATCAGCTTCCATTCAGTCAGCGCATAACCACTTCGCCAGGCCACATATTCTTAAAACATGAATACAGTATCTTAACAGCCTTTATAGCTATTATAGACAGGAGAGAGCAGTGGTGAACCTACAGCTGCTTGCATAAGTATTCACCCCCTTGGCATTTTTCCTACATTGTTGCGTTACAGCCTGGAATTAAAATAGATTTATGGGGGGTTTTATGGGATTTATTTGTATTATTTGATTTACACAACATGCCTACCACTTTGAAGATGCAAAATATGTTTTATTGTGAAACAAACATGAATCAGCACAAAAAACTGAAAACTTGAGCGTGCATAACTCTTCCCCCCTCCAAAGTCAATACTTTGTAGAGCCAATATACCCATTTCTCCAGGCACCCCTACACCACTGCATAGGGCCGATGGAAAGACAGCAGTCACACACAGCATGATGTTAAAGGGTAAGCAGTCCATAAACTCAGACATAATGAGGCCAGTAGGTCCCAATCATAAGAATACAAAAACACAACCATTAAGCATTTCCCAATCAAAATGTACATTGCAATAAACATTTCACAATTTAGCAAACAAAGTAACCGGTGACCTAAAGTTTAAAGTGGAACTGACAGCATTTAACTACTTTGCAGATATGAAACAAACAGCCAATCATCATATCAGTCAAAAATATCAAATTCACCGTTTATGCTACAAAACCAACTTTGTAATAGGTTCTATTTGACTCTGTGTTATATGACGTACACTAAGGCATTGTTGGCAGAATAGATGGATGCAGTTTAATGCATGATATAATTCACCAATACATTTCTTGGTAGTCCCAAAAATATTGCTATCAGGTTGTAAATCACAGCTGGCCTGGTACATTGTTAGCTGCCTCCATTCAGGATGCACTGTTTCAGTTTCAGACATGTTCAACTCTTATGATGGTGGTGATCTGACTAAATTACAATCATGGTCTTGAATTGAACTTGCATTTTTCTGGTCTCAGTCTTGACATGGTCTCAGATGCAGGGAAGGAAGAGACGGAAGGGTGGAGACTGAACAGCCAACATCGCACCACTCTATCTGCTATGCTGAGTCTCTTAGGGGATTAAGACACAATATGGAGATGGAAGAGAAGGGTAGGGAAGTTCATCACCAGCCAGACTCGGATGTATAAAGGGGTTTAAGGAGCTCCTTAAATGATGACTAACATAGTCGGACAGGCCATCTTTGTAACGGTTTTCCTCCTCCTCTTCATCCGAAGAGGAGGAGCAGGGATTAAACCAAGGCGCAGCGTAGTGAAATGACATGATGCTTTATTAAATAAACAAAAGAGACAAAGACGAAAACGAACTATACTTGATTAAACTAACAAAACAAATAAACGATGCAGACAGACCTGAACGACGAACTTACATATAACGTGAAGAACGAAACGAACAGGAACAGACTACATAAAATGAACAAACCGCAAACAGTCCCGTATGGTGCAAACATATACACAGACACAGGAGACAACCACCCACAACGAACACTGTGAAACAACCTACCTAAATATGACTCTCAATTAGAGGAACGCCAAACACCTGCCTCTAATTGAGAGCCATACCAGGCAACCCTTAAACCAACATAGAAACAGACAACATAGAATGCCCACCCAAACTCACGTCCTGACCAACTAACACATACAACAAACTAACAGAAATAGGTCAGGAACGTGACAATCTTCTTTTACTGTGCTAACATAGACATAGCCTTGCTGTTGGTTGGTCAACCATAGTTCTGGAGGGAGTCTTTGGTAATCGGTCGGTGCTTCCAGGATGTATGAAAGGGGAGTTGGTAGTATTGGTTAATTGGTCGGTTTTCCAGGATGTATGAAAGGGGAGTTGGTAGTATTGGTTAATTGGTCGGTGCTTCCAGGATGTATGAAAGGGGAGTTGGTAGTATTGGTTAATTGGTCTGTGCTTCCAGGATGTATGAAAGGGGAGTTGGTAGTATTGGTTAATTGGTCGGTGCTTCCAGGATGTATGAAAGGGGAGTTGGTAGTATTGGTTAATTGGTCGGTGCTTCCAGGATGTATGAAAGGGGAGTTGGTAGTATTGGTTAATTGGTCTGTGCTTCCAGGATGTATGAAAGGGGAGTTGGTAGTATTGGTTAATTGGTCTGTGCTTCCAGGATGTATGAAAGGGGAGTTGGTAGTATTGGTTAATTGGTCGGTGCTTCCAGGATGTATGAAAGGGGAGTTGGTAGTATTGGTTAATTGGTCTGTGCTTCCAGGATGTATGAAAGGGGAGTTGGTAGTATTGGTTAATTGGTCGGTGCTTCCAGGATGTATGAAAGGGGAGTTGGTAGTATTGGTTAATTGGTCGGTGCTTCCAGGATGTATGAAAGGGGAGTTGGTAGTATTGGTTAATTGGTCGGTGCTTCCAGGATGTATGAAAGGGGAGTTGGTAGTATTGGTTAATTGGTCGGTGCTTCCAGGATGTATGAAAGGGGAGTTGGTAGTATTGGTTAATTGGTCGGTGCTTCCAGGATGTATAAAGGGGTGGTTGATGGTATTGGTAAAAAGAAAAAATATATATTATTTAACCAGGTAGGCCAGTTGAGAACAAGTTCTCATTTACAACTGCGACCTGGCCAAGATAAAGCAAAGCAGTGCGACACAAACAACAAAGTAATTACAATTTAGCAATTAAAAACTGGAGTGATGGATGTGCAGAAGATGAATGTGCATCTGAATCGGTGCTTCCAGGATGTATAAAGGGGTTGTTGTTGGTATTGGTTAATTGGTCGGTGTATAAAGGGGTTGTTGTTGTTATTGGTTAATTGGTCAGTGTATGAAGGGGTTGTTGTTGGTATTGGTTAATTGGTCGGTGTATAAAGGGGTTGTTGTTGGTATTGGTTAATTGGTCGGTGTATTAAGGGGTTGTTATTGGTATTGGTTAATTGGTCGGTGTATAAAGGGGGTGTTGTTGGTATTGGTTAATTGGTCGGTGTATAAAGGGGTTGTTGTTGGTATTGGTTAATTGGTCGGTGTATAAAGGGGTTGTTGTTGGTATTGGTTAATTGGTCGGTGTATAAAGGGGGTGTTGTTGGTATTGGTTAATTGGTCGGTGTATTAAGGGGTTGTTATTGGTATTGGTTAATTGGTCGGTGTATAAAGGGGGTGTTGTTGGTATTGGTTAATTGGTCGGTGTATAAAGGGGTTGTTGTTGGTATTGGTTAATTGGTCGGTGTATAAAGGGGTTGTTGTTGGTATTGGTTAATTGGTCGGTGTATAAAGGGGTTGTTGTTGGTATTGGTTAATTGGTCGGTGTATAAAGGGGTTGTTGTTGGTATTGGTTAATTGGTCGGTGTATAAAGGGGTTGTTGTTGGTATTGGTTAATTGGTCGGTGTATAAAGGGGTTGTTGAATGATGATGAGGCATTGAGGATGATGTTCAAAGGTGATCTTTTAGTGAGTGTGTTGGATGAAATTACTGACCTCAAAGTGCATTCAAATGTAGTAATTATCTTACTGCAAAATGCTCAGTTAATGACTCCCCTGTTATGTTAGAGCCATAGGTACACTTGGTGTGTGTGTCTGTGCTTGTGCACCATGTTTTGTGCCCCAGACATATGTGGTACTGTACAGTACGTGACTGTGTTTGTGTGTAAAATGCTGTGCTAATGACATTAACCAGACTGAAATAGCAAGAGTAGCAGAAAAAGGGAAACAGAATGGAATAGAGGATTAGAATGTTCATTTTCTCCCTCCTAATAATTCAATTACTTGGGTAATTTCATTAACCCAATGAGTCCCACTGCAACGCAGGTGCGATTTCGACTTCTAACCCATTTTAAACTTTGTGTGTTTGAGCTACAGTTGTACCATTGTATGTGGGTTGTAGCATTGGATTCATCTATCTTTCTTGCATCTGTTGGTTACAACCATTAATCTGTGTGGGCTGAGCTAGAACGGTGGTTGTGAAAGCCGGGAGAACCCGAAGGGGCCCGGAGGGGTCTTTTTCAAAAACGCCCGAATGGTTCCAGCTTTAAACTATTTAAAAAAAAGTGGTGACATATGGGCTGAAATACACTACATGACCAAACATGTGTGGACACCTGCTCCTCCAATATCTCATTCCAAAATCATGTGCATTAATATGGAGTTGCACCCCCCTTTACTGCTATAACAGCCGACACTATTCTGGAAGGCTTTCCACTAGATGTTGGAACATTGTATAGATATAGTATAGAATACAGTATATACATATGAGATGAGTATTGCAAGATATGTAAACATTATTAAAGTGGCACGTAAATGAAAGTCAGATAAGCAAACAACATATTTTTGGGCTGGGACTGATAGGGTTAATGGACCTGGCTAAAAAGACTACTGTCAGAACAGTGGAAATTATAAGAGTCTGCTTGGCCCAGCATTTGGCCTAATGCATTTCAAATCAAATCTAATCCAATCAAATTGTATTTGTCACATGCACCAAATACAACAAGTGAAGACCTTAAAGTGAAATGCTTACTTACAAGCCCTTAACCAACCTAAAAGTAAGAGATAAGAATAACACATAATTAAAAAACAGCAGAAAATAACAATATATATACGGGGGTACTGGTACAGAGTCTATGTCAATGTGCGGGGGCACCGGTGTTGAGGTAATTGAGGTAATGTGTACATGTAAGTAGAGTTATTAAAGTGACTATGCAGAGATAATAACAGAGTAGCAGCAGCGTTGCAGAAGGGGGGCACACAATGCAAATAGTCTGGGTAGCCTCTTAAGAGCCTCTTGGACCTTGCCTTGGCGCTCCGGTACCGCTTGACGTGTGGTAGCAGAGAGAACATTCTATGACTAGGGTGGCTGGAGTCTTTGGCAATTTGTAGGTGCTTCCTCTGACACCGCCTGGTATAGAGGTCCTGGATAGCGTAAAGCTTGGCCCCAGTGATGTACTGGGCCGTAAGCACTACCATCTGTAGTGCCTTGCGATTGGAGGACGAGCAGTTGCCATACCAGGCAGTGATGCAACCCGTCAGGATGCTCTCGATGGTTCTGCTGTAAAACCTTTCGAGGATCTGAGGACCCATGCCCAATCTTTTCAGTCTCCTGATAGGGAATAGGTGTTGGTTTCTGTCTTGGTGTGCTTGGACCATGTTTGTTTGCTGGTGGTATGGACACCAAGGAACTTGAAGCTCTCAACCTGCTTCACTACAGCCCCGTCAATGAGAATGGGTACGTGCTTTGTCCTCTTTTTCCTTTAATCAACAATCATCTCCTTTGTCTTGATCATATTGAGGGAGAGGTTGTTGTCCTGGCACCACACGGCCAGGTCGCTGACCTTTTCCCTATAGGCTGTCTCGTAATTGTCGGTGATCAGGCCTACCACTGTTGTGTCATCAGCAAAATGAATGATGGTGTTGGAGTTGTGCCTGGCCATGCAGTCATGAGTGAACAGGGAATACAGGAGGGGGCTGAGCACGCACCCCTGAGGGGCCCCCATGTTGAGGATCAGCTTGGCGGATGTGTTTTTACCTATCCTTATCACCTGGGGGGCGGCCCGTCAGGAAGTCCAGGATCCAGTTGCAGAGGGAGGTGTTTAGTCCCAGGGTCCTTAGCTTAGTTATGAGCATTGAGGGCACTACGGTGTTGAACGCTGAGCTGTAGTCAATGTAGAGAATTCTCACATAGGTGTTCCTATTGTCCAGGTGTGAAAGGGCAGTGTGGAGTGCAATAGAGATTGCATCATCTGTTGACCTGTTGGTGCGGTATGCAAATTTGAGTGGGTCTAGGATTTGTGGGATAATGGTGTTGATGTAAGCCATGACCAGCCTTTCAAAGCAGGTCATGGCTACAAACGTCAGTGCTTCGGGTCGGTTGTCATTTAGGCAGGTTACCTTAGTGTTCTTGGGCACAGGGACTATGGCGGTCTGCTTGAATTATGTTGGTATTACAGACAGGGAGAGGTTGAACATTTCGATGAAGACACTTGCCAGTTGGTTAGTGCATGCTCGGAGTACACGCCCTGGTAATCCGTCTGACCTTGCAGCCTTGTGGATTTTGACCTGTTTGACGGTCTTACTTACATCGGCTGCAGAGAGCGTGATCACACAGTCGTCCGGAACAGCTGATGCTCTCATGCATGTTTCAGTGTTACTTGCCTCGATGCAAGCAAATAAGTTATTTAGCTCGTCTATTAGTCTCGTGTCACTGGGCAGCTCTCGGCTGTGCTTCCCTTTGTAGTCTGTAATAGTTTGCAAGCCCTGCCACATTCGACAAGCGTCTGAGCCGGTGTGGTATGATTCTATCTTAGTCCTGTATTGATCCTTTGCCTGTTTGATGGTTCGTCGGAGGGCATAGCGGGATTTCTTATACGCTTTCGGGTTAGAGTCCCGCTCCTTGAAAGCGGCAGCTCTACCCTTTAGCTCAGTGCGAATGTTGCCTGTAATCCATGGCTTCTGGTTGGGGTATGTACGTACAGTCACTGTGGGGACGACGTCCTCGATGCACTTATTGATAAAGCCATTGACTGATGTGGTGTACTCCTCAATGCAATCGGAAGATTCCCAGAACATGTTCCAGTCTGTGATAGCAAAGCAGTCTTGTAGTTTAGCATCTGCTTCATCTGACCACATTTTTATAGACCGATGTCACTGGTGCTTCCTGCTTTAATTTTTGCTTGTAAGCAGGACTCAGGAGGGTAGAATTATGGTAAGATTTGCCAAATGGAGGGCGAGGGAGAGCTTTGTACGCATCTCTGTGTGTGGAGTAAAGTTGGTCTCTATTTTTTTTTCCTGTGGTTGAACATTTAACATGCTGATAGAAATTAGGTAGAACTGATTTAAGTTTCCCTGCCTTAAAGTTCTCGGCCACTATGATTGCCGCCTCTGGATGAGCGTTTTCCTGTTAGGTTATGGTGGTATACAGCTCATTGAGCGCGGTTTTAGTACCAGCATGCGTCTGTGGTGGTATGTAGACAGCTACAAAAAATACAGATAGGTAGATAGTGTGGTCTACAGCTTATCATGAGATACTGTACCTCAGGCGAGCAAACATCGAGACTTCTTTATATATCGTGCACCAGCTGTTCTTCACATATATGCATAGGCCCCCGCCCTGTGTCTTA
Organism: Salvelinus alpinus; assembly: GCF_045679555.1. Classification (NCBI taxonomy): domain Eukaryota; kingdom Metazoa; phylum Chordata; class Actinopteri; order Salmoniformes; family Salmonidae; genus Salvelinus; species Salvelinus alpinus. The sequence goes on along the minus strand of NC_092088.1, from coordinate 84,687,696 downwards.
CCAGAGGCTGCTGTTCTATCCTGCTGATGGGGTGTATAACCTATGTTCTTAATGTCGTTGTTCAGCTATGACTCGGTGAAACACAAGATATTACAGTTTTTAATGTCCTGTTGGTAGGATATACGTGCTTTCAGCTCCTCCCAGTTATTTACCAGCAAATGAACATTAGCTAGTAGGACGTTAGGCAAGGGCAGATTAGCAACTCGTCTCCTGATCCTCGCAAGGCACCCTGACTTTCTTTCCACAAAATCTCCGTTTCCTTTTCCAGCGAATCACGGGGATCTGGGCCTGGTCGGTTGTCTATAGTAGTATATCCCTCCCGTCAGACTCATTGAAGAAGAACTCTTCGTCCAGTTTGAGGTGAGCAATCGCAGTTGTGATGTCCAGAAGCTCTTTTCAGTCATAAGAGATAGTAGCAGCAACATTATGAACAAAACAAGTTTCGAACAACAAAAAAAAAACTAACAAAATAGCATGGTTGGTTAAGAGCCGATAAGACGGCAACCCTTCCCTCCGGCGCCATCGTAAATCCCAGGTGATAGAACTTAAAGTGGAAGAGAAGACTAACATACACACACACACACACAATCGAACGGGTGAAATATGAAATGTGATGTGTGTCAACAAATATGACACATAAAGAAACAAAATATTAGGTAACTATCATGTTCTTAGGCACAGAGACAGACCGGCTGGCTGGTTATGTTTATATTCAGTACGATTAATTTCCCTAATTAGAAAAAGTTAAGAAAAAAAGCACTCTTCACAACTCTGGTGGGAACAAGGAAATCATACTGTTTGCGTCCCAAATGGTACCCTATTGCTTATATAGTGCACTACTGACCAGAACCCTATAGGAGAGTAGGGTGCCATTTGGAATGCATCCACTATGTGATTCAGAGCATCTCCGCAGGGGTAGAGTGGTTGAGATCATTGTATGTATGCTGAAGGGTTATTTGACAAATTCCATATAATTATATGAGCTACAAACATTGACTTGTCACTTAAGGGAGCTTGTACTGCATTTTACCTTTATTAAAATTAAAACACAGAAATATCATATTTACTTAAGTATTCAGACCCTTTGCTATGAAACTCGAAATTGAGCTCAGGTGCTTCTTGTTTCCATTGATCATCTTTGAGATGTTTCTACAACTTGATTGGAGTCCACCTGTGGTAAATATAATGTATTGGTCGTGATTTGGAAGGGCACCTGTCTATATAAGGTCCCACAGTTGACACTGCATATCAGAGTCATGAGGTCGAAGGAATTGTCCGTAGAGCTCCGAGACAGGATTGTGTAGAAGCGTAGATTTAGGAAAGGGTACCAAAACATTTCTGTAGCATCGAAGGTCCCCAAGAACACAGTGGCCTCTATCATTCTTAAATGGAAGAAGTTTGGAACCACCAATACTTTTCCTAGAACTGTCCGCCCGGCTAAACAGAGCAATCGGGGGAGAAGGGCCGATGGTCACTCTGACAGAGCTCCAGAGTTCCTCTGTGGAGAAGGGAGTACCTTCTAGAAAGACAGCAATGTCTGCAGCACTCCACCAATCAGGCCTTGAGTGGCCAGACAGAATCCACTCCTCAGTAAAAGGCACATGACAGCCTGCTTGGAGTTTGCGAAAAGGCACCTAAAGACTCTCAGACCATGATAAACAAGATTATATGGTCCGATGTAACCAAAATGGAACTCTTTGGCCTGAATGCCAAGCATCACATCTGGAAGAAACCTGGCACCATCCCTATGTTGAAGCACGGTGGGGGCAGGATCATACTGTGGGGATGTTTTTCAAGCGCCAGGGACTGGGAGAATAGTCAGGACGGAGGGATTTACAGCTGTTCTGGTCATGGCAGTAGTAGTAACTCACTACATTATTACAGCTGTTCTGGTCATGGCAGTAGTAGTAACTCACTACAGTATTACAGCTGTTCTGGTCATGGCAGTAGTAGTAACTCACTACAGTATTACAGCTGTTCTGGTCATGGCAGTAGTAGTAACTCACGACAGTATTACAGCTGTTCTGATCATGGCAGTAGTAGCAGTAGTAGTAACTCACGACAGTATTACAGCTGTTCTGGTCATGGCAGTAGTAGCAGTAGTAGTAACTCACGACAGTATTACAGCTGTTCTGGTCATGGCAGTAGTAGCAGTAGTAGTAACTCACTACAGTATTACAGCTGTTCTGGTCATGGCAGTAGTAGTAACTCACGACAGTATTACAGCTGTTCTGGTCATGGCAGTAGTAGCAGTAGTAGTAACTCACTACAGTATTACAGCTGTTCTGGTCATGGCAGTAGTAGTAACTCACTACAGTATTACAGCTGTTCTGGTCATGGCAGTAGTAGTAACTCACTACAGTATTACAGCTGTTCTGGTCATGGCAGTAGTAGTAACTCACTACAATATTACAGCTGTTCTGGTCATGGCAGTAGTAGTAACTCACTACAGTATTACAGCTGTTCTGGTCATGCCAGTTGTGGCAGTAGTAGAAACTCACTCCAGTATTACTCACTCACTCACTCACTCACTCACTCACTCACTCACTCACTCACTCACTCACTCACTCACTCACTCACTCACTCACTCACTCACTCACTCACTCACTCACTCACTCACACACACACACACACACACACACACACACACACACACACACACACACACACACACACACACACACACACACACACACACACACACACACACACACACACACACACACACACACACACACACACGTAGACAGGATGGGATTGGTTGGATTTTGGTGTGCAGTGACAAACACACACACACACGTACACACACACATACACAATGGGTGTGGTTGGATCTTGGGGTGTGGCAGTAGTGCAGTTATGTTGAATTTTTTCCAGTGGTGCTACCCAGTAGGGAGCAGCACTTATCCAGATCTGAGCTCTCTTTCCTGGGGAGTGGGGTAGAGGAGTGCTGGGTTTTGGTGAGCTGTAACTGGTGGGGTTAGAGGAGAGCTGGAACTGGTGGGGTGGAGGAGGGCTGGAGCTGGTGGGGGGGGGGTAAAGGAGGAATGGAGCTGGTGGAGGTGGAGGTCTGGAACTGGTGGGGGGTAGAGGAGGGCTGGAGCTGGTGGGGGTAGAGGAGGGCTGGAGCTGGTGGGGGTAGAGGAGGGCTCGAGAGGAGGGCTGGAGCTGCTGTGGGGGGGTAGAGGAGGGCTTGAACTGGTGGGGGTAGAGGAGGGCTCGAGAGGAGGGCTGGAGCTGGTGAGGGGGTAGAGGAGGGCTTGAGATGAGGGCTGGATCTGGTGGGGGGTAGAGGAGGGCTGGATCTGGTGGGAGGGTAGAGGAGGGCTGGATCTGGTGGGGGGATAGAGGAGGGCTGGATCTGGTTGGGGGTAGAGGAGGGCTGGATCTGGTGTTGGGGTAGAGGAGGGCTGGATCTGGTGGGGGGGGGGGGGGGGGGTAGAGGAGGGCTGGATATAGTGGGGGGGTAGAGGAGGGCTGGATCTGGTGGGGGGTAGAGGAGGGCTGGATCTGGTGGGGGGTAGAGGAGGGCTGGATCTGGTGGGGGGGGTAGAGGAGGGCTGGATCTAGTGGGGGGGTAGAGGAGAGCTGGATCTGGTGGGGGGGTAGAGGAGGGCTGGATCTGGTGGGGGGGTAGAGGAGGCCTGGATCTGGTGGGGGGGTAGAGGAGGGCTGGATCTAGTGTAGGGGTAGAGGACGGCTGGATCTGGTGGGGGGGTAGAGGAGGCCTGGATCTGGTGGGGGGGTAGAGGAGGGCTGGATCTAGTGTAGGGGTAGAGGAGGGCTGGATCTGGTGTTGGGGTAGAGAAGGGCTAGAGCTGGTGGGGGTAGAGGAGGGCTGGAGAGGGTGGCTGGAGAGGAGATTCTACACCTGCATTGCTAGCTGTTTGGGGGTTTCGGGCTGGGTTTCTGTACAGCACTTTGTGACCTCAGCTGATGTAAGAAGGGCTTTATAAATACATTTGATTGAAATTTGATTGATTGATTGGAGCTGGTGGGGTAGAGGAGCGCTGGAGCTGGTGGGGGGTAGAGGAGGGCTGGAGCTGGTGGGGGGTAGAGGAGGGCTGGAGCTGGTGGGGGGTAGAGGAGGGCTGGAGCTGGTGGGGGGTAGAGGAGGGCTGGAGCTGGTGGGGGGTAGAGTATGTGTGTATGTACAGCAAGAGGGCTGGATGGGGGTAAATGGACTGGGAATGTGTCCCGAATGGCACCCTCTTCTTTATTCCACCCAGTTCCTACTGTTTCCCTGGGGAGTGGGGTAGAGGAGTGCTGGGTTTTGGTGAGCTGTAACTGGTGGGGTTAGAGGAGAGCTGGAACTGGTGGGGTGGAGGAGGGCTGGAGCTGGTGGGGGGGGGGTAAAGGAGGAATGGAGCTGGTGGAGGTGGAGGTCTGGAACTGGTGGGGGGTAGAGGAGGGCTGGAGCTGGTGGGGGTAGAGGAGGGCTGGAGCTGGTGGGGGTAGAGGAGGGCTCGAGAGGAGGGCTGGAGCTGCTGTGGGGGGGTAGAGGAGGGCTTGAACTGGTGGGGGTAGAGGAGGGCTCGAGAGGAGGGCTGGAGCTGGTGAGGGGGTAGAGGAGGGCTTGAGATGAGGGCTGGATCTGGTGGGGGGTAGAGGAGGGCTGGATCTGGTGGGAGGGTAGAGGAGGGCTGGATCTGGTGGGGGGATAGAGGAGGGCTGGATCTGGTTGGGGGTAGAGGAGGGCTGGATCTGGTGTTGGGGTAGAGGAGGGCTGGATCTGGTGGGGGGGGGGGGGTAGAGGAGGGCTGGATATAGTGGGGGGGTAGAGGAGGGCTGGATCTGGTGGGGGGTAGAGGAGGGCTGGATCTGGTGGGGGGGGGTAGAGGAGGGCTGGATCTAGTGGGGGGGTAGAGGAGAGCTGGATCTGGTGGGGGGGTAGAGGAGGGCTGGATCTAGTGTAGGGGTAGAGGAGGGCTGGATCTGGTGTTGGGGTAGAGAAGGGCTAGAGCTGGTGGGGGTAGAGGAGGGCTGGAGAGGGTGGCTGGAGAGGAGATTCTACACCTGCATTGCTAGCTGTTTGGGGGTTTCGGGCTGGGTTTCTGTACAGCACTTTGTGACCTCAGCTGATGTAAGAAGGGCTTTCTAAATACATTTGATTGAAATTTGATTGATTGATTGGAGCTGGTGGGGTAGAGGAGCGCTGGAGCTGGTGGGGGGTAGAGGAGGGCTGGAGCTGGTGGGGGGTAGAGGAGGGCTGGAGCTGGTGGGGGGTAGAGGAGGGCTGGAGCTGGTGGGGGGTAGAGGAGGGCTGGAGCTGGTGGGGGGTAGAGTATGTGTGTATGTACAGCAAGAGGGCTGGATTGGGGTAAATGGACTGGGAATGTGTCCCGAATGGCACCCTCTTCTTTATTCCACCCAGTTCCTACTGTTTCCCTGGGGAGTGGGGTAGAGGAGTGCTGGGTTTTGGTGAGCTGTAACTGGTGGGGTTAGAGGAGAGCTGGAACTGGTGGGGTGGAGGAGGGCTGGAGCTGGTGGGGGGGGGGTAAAGGAGGAATGGAGCTGGTGGAGGTGGAGGTCTGGAACTGGTGGGGGGTAGAGGAGGGCTGGAGCTGGTGGGGGTAGAGGAGGGCTGGAGCTGGTGGGGGTAGAGGAGGGCTCGAGAGGAGGGCTGGAGCTGCTGTGGGGGGGTAGAGGAGGGCTTGAACTGGTGGGGGTAGAGGAGGGCTCGAGAGGAGGGCTGGAGCTGGTGAGGGGGTAGAGGAGGGCTTGAGATGAGGGCTGGATCTGGTGGGGGGTAGAGGAGGGCTGGATCTGGTGGGAGGGTAGAGGAGGGCTGGATCTGGTGGGGGGATAGAGGAGGGCTGGATCTGGTTGGGGGTAGAGGAGGGCTGGATCTGGTGTTGGGGTAGAGGAGGGCTGGATCTGGTGGGGGGGGGGGGGGTAGAGGAGGGCTGGATATAGTGGGGGGGTAGAGGAGGGCTGGATCTGGTGGGGGGTAGAGGAGGGCTGGATCTGGTGGGGGGGGTAGAGGAGGGCTGGATCTAGTGGGGGGGTAGAGGAGAGCTGGATCTGGTGGGGGGGTAGAGGAGGGCTGGATCTAGTGTAGGGGTAGAGGAGGGCTGGATCTGGTGTTGGGGTAGAGAAGGGCTAGAGCTGGTGGGGGTAGAGGAGGGCTGGAGAGGGTGGCTGGAGAGGAGATTCTACACCTGCATTGCTAGCTGTTTGGGGGTTTCGGGCTGGGTTTCTGTACAGCACTTTGTGACCTCAGCTGATGTAAGAAGGGCTTTATAAATACATTTGATTGAAATTTGATTGATTGATTGATTGGAGCTGGTGGGGTAGAGGAGCGCTGGAGCTGGTGGGGGGTAGAGGAGGGCTGGAGCTGGTGGGGGGTAGAGGAGGGCTGGAGCTGGTGGGGGGTAGAGGAGGGCTGGAGCTGGTGGGGGGTAGAGGAGGGCTGGAGCTGGTGTGGGGTAGAGTATGTGTGTATGTACAGCAAGAGGGCTGGATGGGGGTAAATGGACTGGGAATGTGTCCCGAATGGCACCCTCTTCTTTATTCCACCCAGTTCCTACTGTTTCCCTGGGGAGTGGGGTAGAGGAGTGCTGGGTTTTGGTGAGCTGTAACTGGTGGGGTTAGAGGAGAGCTGGAACTGGTGGGGTGGAGGAGGGCTGGAGCTGGTGGGGGGGGGGTAAAGGAGGAATGGAGCTGGTGGAGGTGGAGGTCTGGAACTGGTGGGGGGTAGAGGAGGGCTGGAGCTGGTGGGGGTAGAGGAGGGCTCGAGAGGAGGGCTGGAGCTGCTGTGGGGGGGTAGAGGAGGGCTTGAACTGGTGGGGGTAGAGGAGAGCTGGAACTGGTGGGGTGGAGGAGGGCTGGAGCTGGTGGGGGGGGGGGTAAAGGAGGAATGGAGCTGGTGGAGGTGGAGGTCTGGAACTGGTGGGGGGTAGAGGAGGGCTGGAGCTGGTGGGGGTAGAGGAGGGCTCGAGAGGAGGGCTGGAGCTGGTGAGGGGGTAGAGGAGGGCTTGAGATGAGGGCTGGATCTGGTGGGGGGTAGAGGAGGGCTGGATCTGGTGGGAGGGTAGAGGAGGGCTTGATCTGGTGGGAGGGTAGAGGAGGGCTGGATCTGGTGGGGGGATAGAGGAGGGCTGGATCTGGTGGGGGGTAGAGGAGGGCTTGAGATGAGGGCTGGATCTGGTGGGGGGGTAGAGGAGGGCTGGATCTGGTGGGGGGTAGAGGAGGGCTGGATCTGGTGGGAGGGTAGAGGAGGGCTGGATCTGGTGGGGGGGTAGAGGATGTCTGGAACTGGTGGGGGGTAGAGGAGGGCTGGAGCTGCTGTGGGGGGGTAGAGGAGGGCTTGAACTTGTGGGGGTAGAGGAGGGCTCGAGAGGAGGGCTGGAGCTGGTGAGGGGGTAGAGGAGGGCTTGAGATGAGGGCTGGATCTGGTGGGGGGGTAGAGGAGGGCTGGATCTGGTGGGAGGGTAGAGGAGGGCTGGATCTGGTGGGAGGGTAGAGGAGGGCTGGATCTGGTGGGGGGATAGAGGAGGGCTGGATCTGGTGCGGGATAGAGGAGGGCTTGAGATGAGGGCTGGATCTGGTGGGGGGGTAGAGGAGGGCTGGATCTGGTGGGAGGGTAGAGGAGGGCTGGATCTGGTGGGAGGGTAGAGGAGGGCTGGATCTGGTGGGGGGATAGAGGAGGGCTGGATCTGGTGGGGGGTAGAGGAGGGCTGGATCTGGTGGGAGGGTAGAGGAGGGGTGGATCTGGTGGGGGGATAGAGGAGGGCTGGATCTGGTGGGAGGGTAGAGGAGGGCTGGATCTGGTGGGAGGGTAGAGGAGGGCTGGATCTGGTGGGGGGTAGAGGAGGGCTGGATCTGGTGGGAGGGTAGAGGAGGGTTGGATCTGGTGGGGGGATAGAGGAGGGCTGGATCTGGTGGGGGGTAGAGGAGGGCTGGAACTGGTGGGAGGGTAGAGGAGGGCTGGATCTGGTGGGAGGGTAGAGGAGGGCTGGATCTGGTGGGGGGATAGAGGAGGGCTGGATCTGGTGGGGGGTAGAGGAGGGCTGGAACTGGTGGGAGGGTAGAGGAGGGCTGGATCTGGTGGGAGGGTAGAGGAGGGCTGGATCTGGTATGGGGATAGAGGAGGGCTGGATCTGGTGGGGGGTAGAGGAGGGCTGGATCTGGTGGGAGGGTAGAGGAGGGCTGGATCTGGTGGGGGGATAGAGGAGGGCTGGATCTGGTGGGGGGTAGAGGAGGGCTGGATCTGGTGGGAGGGTAGAGGAGGGCTAGAGCTGGTGGGAGGGTAGAGGAGGGCTGGATCTGGTGGGGGGTAGAGGAGGGGTGGGTCTGGTGGGAGGGTAGAGGAGGGCTGGATCTGGTGGGGGGTAGAGGAGGGGTGGATCTGGTGGGAGGGTAGAGGAGGGCTGGATCTGGTGGGGGGTAGAGGAGGGCTGGATCTGGTGGGAGGGTAGAGGAGGGCTAGAGCTGGTGGGGGGTAGAGGAGGGCTGGATCTGGTGGGAGGGTAGAGGAGGGCTGGATCTGGTGGGGGGTAGATGAGGGGTGGATCTGGTGGGAGGGTAGAGGAGGGCTGGATCTGGTGGGGGGTAGAGGAGGGCTGGATCTGGTGGGAGGGTAGAGGAGGGCTAGAGCTGGTGGGAGGGTAGAGGTGGGCTGGATCTGGTGGGAGGGTAGAGGAGGGCTGGATCTGGTGGGGGGTAGAGGAGGGCTGGATCTGGTGGGAGGGTAGAGGAGGGCTAGAGCTGGTGGGAGGGTAGAGGAGGGCTGGATCTGGTGGGAGGGTAGAGGAGGGCTGGATCTGGTGGGGGGTAGAGGAGGGCTGGATCTGGTGGGAGGGTAGAGGAGGGCTGGATCTGGTGGGGGGGGGTAGAGGAGGGCTGGATCTGGTGGGGGGGTAGAGGAGGGCTGGATCTGGTGGGGGGGTAGAGGAGGGCTGGATCGGGTGGGGGGTAGAGGAGGGCTGGATCTGGTGGGGGGGTAGAGGAGGGCTGGATCTGGTGGGGGGGTAGAGGAGGGCTGGATCTGGTGTTGGGGTAGAGGAGGACTGGATCTGGTTGGGGGTAGAGGAGGGCTGGATCTGGTGTTGGGGTAGAGGAGGGCTGGATCTGGTGTGGGGGGGGGGGGGGTAGAGGAGGGCTGGATCTAGTGGGGGGGGTAGAGGAGGGCTGGATCTGGTTGGGGGTAGAGGAGGGCTGGATCTGGTGGGGGGGTAGAGGAGTGCTGGATCTGGTGGGGGGGTAGAGGAGGACTGGATCTGGTTGGGGTTAGAGGAGGGCTGGATCTGGTGTTGGGGTAGAGGAGGGCTGGATCTGGTGTGGGGGGGGGGGTAGAGGAGGGCTGGATCTAGTGGGGGGGGTAGAGGAGGGCTGGATCTGGTTGGGGGTAGAGGAGGGCTGGATCTGGTGTTGGGGTAGAGGAGGGCTGGATCTGGTGGGGGGGGGGGTAGAGGAGGGCTGGATATAGTGGGGGGGTAGAGGAGGGCTGGATCTGGTGGGGGGTAGAGGAGGGCTGGATCTGGTGGGGGGGGTAGAGGAGGGCTGGATCTAGTGGGGGGGTAGAGGAGGGCTGGATCTGGTGGGGGGGTAGAGGAGGGCTGGATCTAGTGTAGGGGTAGAGGAGGGCTGGATCTAGTGTAGGGGTAGAGGACGGCTGGATCTGGTGGGGGGGTAGAGGAGGCCTGGATCTGGTGGGGGGGTAGAGGAGGGCTGGATCTGGTGGGGGGGTAGAGGAGGGCTGGATCTAGTGTAGGGGTAGAGGAGGGCTGGATCTAGTGTAGGGGTAGAGGACGGCTGGATCTGGTGGGGGGGTAGAGGAGGCCTGGATCTGGTGGGGGGGTAGAGGAGGGCTGGATCTAGTGTAGGGGTAGAGGAGTGCTGGATCTAGTGTAGGGGTAGAGGAGGGCTGGATCTGGTGTTGGGGTAGAGAAGGGCTAGAGCTGGTGGGTGGTAGAGGAGGGCTGGAGAGGGTGGCTGGAGAGGAGATTCTACACCTGCATTGCTAGCTGTTTGGGGGTTTCGGGCTGGGTTTCTGTACAGCACTTTGTGACCTCAGCTGATGTAAGAAGGGCTTTATAAAAACATTTGATTGAAATTTGATTGATTGATTGGAGCTGGTGGGGGGTAGAGGAGGGCTGGAGCTGGTGGGGGGTAGAGGAGGGCTGGAGCTGGTGGGGGGTAGAGGAGGGCTGGAGCTGGTGGGGGGTAGAGGAGGGCTGGAGCTGGTGGGGGGTAGAGGAGGGCTGGAGCTGGTGGGGGGTAGAGGAGGGCTGGAGCTGGTGGGGGGTAGAGGAGGGCTGGAGCTGGTGGGGGGTAGAGTATGTGTGTATGTACAGCAAGAGGGCTGGATGGGGGTAAATGGACTGGGAATGTGTCCCGAATGGCACCCTCTTCTTTATTCCACCCAGTTCCTACTGTTTCCCTAGCTACCATCCAGTTAGGGTCTTTCAACCAGACTTCACTACTGACTGGAATATACCTAGCTACCCCTAGCTACTGTTTCCCTAGCTACTGTTTCCCTAGCTACCACCCAGTTAGGGTCTTTCAACCAGACTTCACTACTGACTGGAATATACCTAGCTACCCCTAGCTACTGTACCCCTAGCTACTGTTTCCCTAGCTACTGTTTCCCTAGCTACCACCCAGTTTGAGCCTTTCAACTAGATTTCGGTATTGACTGTAATATACCTAGCTACACCTAGCTACTGTACCCCTAGCTACCACCCGGTTAGAGCCCTAGTTACACCTAGCTACCACCCAGTTAGAGCCCTAGTTACACCTAGCTACCACCCAGTTAGAGCCTTAGCTACCCCTAGCTACCACCCAGTTAGAGCCCTAGTTACACCTAGCTACCACCCAGTTAGAGCCTTAGCTACCCCTAGCTACCACCCAGTTAGAGCCCTAGTTACACCTAGCTACCACCCAGTTAGAGCCTTAGCTACCCCTAGCTACCACCCAGTTAGAGCCCTAGTTACACCTAGCTACCACCCAGTTAGAGCCTTAGCTACCCCTAGCTACCAACCAGTTAGAGCCCTAGTTACACCTAGCTACCACCCAGTTAGAGCCCTAGTTACACCTAGCTACCACCCAGTTAGAGCCTTAGCTACCCCTAGCTACCACCCAGTTAGAGCCCTAGTTACACCTAGCTACCACCCAGTTAGAGCCTTAGCTATCCCTAGCTACCACCCAGTTAGAGCCCTAGTTACACCTAGCTACCACCCAGTTAGAGCCTTAGCTACCCCTAGCTACCACCCAGTTAGAGCCCTAGTTACACCTAGCTACCACCCAGTTAGAGCCTTAGCTACCCCTAGCTACCACCCAGTTAGAGCCCTAGTTACACCTAGCTACCACCCAGTTAGAGCCCTAACTATCCCTAGGTACCACCTCGTTAAAGCCTTTTAAACTAGATTTCTGAAGTTATACTGACAGAGAGAGAGAGAAAGAGAGAGAGAGCTAGAGAGAGAGACCATGTGTTTGTGTTTGAGTTCCTCTCTCTCTCGCAATTAATTTTCAATTAAATGTAATTTAAGAGGCTTTATTGGCATGGGAAACATATGTTTACATTGCCAAAGCAAGTGAAATAGATAATAAACAAATGTGAAATAAACAATAATAAATCTATTCTCTTTCTATCTTTCTTACTTTCTGCCTCTACCCTCTGTCTACCCCCACCTTTCTGTCCCTGTCTCTCCCTTCCCCTGCCCTCTCCCCCCTCTCAAATCATTTTGCTTTAGAAAATTGAAAAGGCATTTTGTGACTAAATGCCGGGAATTATTTAAAGAGACATTGGGGAGCATTAAATGGATATTGAAGGAGTACTAATAAAAGCATCACTATAATTGCTTTCATCTCTTCCACTAACACAGTTTTTTATGTATTTTTGCTGTAATTTGTGGAGTGAGGGAGTGTAGTGGGGAGTGAGGGAGTGTAGGGGTAGTGAGGGAATGTAGGGGGAGTGAGTGTAGGGGGAGAGAGGGAGTATAGGGGGGATTGAGGGAGTATAGGGGGGATTGAGGGAGTATAGGGGGGATTGAGGGAGTATAAGGGGGGGTGAGGGAGTGTAGGGGGAGTGAGGGAATGTAGGAGAGAGAGTATAGGGGAGAGTGAGATAGTATGGGGGGAGTGAGGGAGTGTAGGGGGAGCGAAGGACTGTAGGGGAGAGTTTGGGAGTGTAAGGGGGTGAGGGAATGTACGGGGAGTGAGTGTAGACAGATGTGGGCGTAGGGGGAGAGAGGGAGTGAAGGTGGAGTGAGAGTGGGTAGGGGGAGTGAGGTAGTGAATTACTTACTGTAGCTTTAATGGTATCAGTTGATACAATCTGGTGTTAACTCTCGGCTTCCTTTGAAATGACATTTATAAACCAGAGGAACGTCCTAGTTTCCGTAATCTGGTGTGACACACTACAAGTGTTTCTAATTGGGGAAGCTAGAAGTAGCTTTTGGCTGTGGGATGTGCTCACTGCTTACTCAGTGTTAGAGTGATTGGGCAGAGAGAAAAAGGGAGGGAGATAGAGAGGTGGGTGAAAGAGTGAATGAGAGAGAGAGAGAGAGAGAGAGAGAGAGAGAGAGAGAGAGAGAGAGAGAGAGAGAGAGAGAGAGAGAGAGAGAGAGAGAGAGAGAGAGAGAGAGAGAGAGAGAGAGAGAGAGAGAGAGAGAGAGAGAGAGAGAGAGAGAGAGAGAGAGAGAGAGGTTATGCTGACTGGATAATCTCATGCAGTGTGCTGCTGTACTGTGCTGTAGGGTTGAGCCTCCAACCAGCTGCTCCCTTCAAAGCAGCTCAGAAAGAGAGAGGCAGATTGAGAAATAGAGAGAGAGTGGGTGGAGAGAGAGAAGGAAATGTATGAACATATTAGAGACACATATTTCCCTCAGATTACACAGATCCACAAAGATTTAGAAAACAACCCCAATTTTGATTAACTCCCATATCTAGTGGGTGAAAAACCACAGTGTGCCGTCACAGCAGCATGATTTGTGACCTGTTGCCACAAGAAAAGGGCAACCAGTGAATAACAAACAAGAACAAATACAACCCATTTTTATGTTTACAGTGCCTTTCAAAAGTGTTCACCCCCTTGGCTTTTTTCAAATTTTGTTTCATTACAACCTTTAATTTAAATATATTTCTATTTGGATTTCATGTAATGGTGAAGTGAAATGAAGAAATTCTACAAAATTAAAACAGAGAAGTGGTGCGTGCATATGTATTCACCCCCTCTGCTATGAAGCCCCTAAATAAGATCTGGTGCAACCAATTACCTTCAGAAGTCACATAATTAGTTAAATAAAGACCACCTGTGTGCAATCTAAGTGTCACATGATCTATCACATGATCTCAGTATATATACAGTTGTTCTGAAAGGCCCCAAAGTCTGCAATATCACTAAGCAATGGGCACCACCAAGCAAACGGCACTATGAAGACCAAGGAGCTCTGCGAACAGATCAGGGATAAAGTTGTGGGGAAGTACAGATCAGGATTGGGTTATGAAAAATATCTGAAACTTTGAACATTAAATCCATTAAATCCATTATTAAAAAATGGAAATCATTTGGCACCACAACAAACCTGCTAAGAGAGGGCCACCCACCAAAACGCACGGACCAGGCAAGGAGGGCATTAATCAGAGAGGCAGCTCCACAGCGGGAGATTGGAGTATCTGTCCATAGGACCACTTTAAGTCGTACACTCCACAGAGCTGGGCTTTACGGAAGAGTGGCCAGAAAAAAAGCCATGGCTTAAAGAAACAAATAAGCAAACTAATTTCGTGTTCGCCAAAAGGCATGTGGGAGACTCCCCAAACATATGGAAGAAGGTACTCTGGTCAGATGAGACTAAAATGTAGCTTTTTGGCCATCAAGGAAAACGCTATTTCTCGCGCAAACCCAACACCTCTCATCACTCCGAGAACACCATCCCCACAGTGAAGCATGGTGGTGGCAGCATCATGCTGTGGGGATGTTTTTCATCGGCAGGGACTGGGAAACTGGTCAGAATTTAAGGAATGATAGATGGAGCTAAATACAGGGAAATTCTTGAGGGAAACCTGTTTGTCTTCCAGAGATTTGAGACTGGGATGAAGGTTCACCTTCCAGCAGGACAATGACCCTAAGCATACTGCTAAAGCAACACTGGAGCTGTTTAAGGGGAAACATTTAATCTTCTTGGAATGGCCTAGTCAAAGCCCAGACCTCAATCCAATTGAGAATATGTGGTATGACTTAAAGATTGCTGTACACCAACGTAACCCATCCAACTTGAAGGAGCTGGAGCAGTTTTGCCTTGAATAATGGGCAAAAATCCCAGTGCCTAGATGTGCCAAGCTAATAGAGACAAACCCCCAAAGAAATGGAGCTGTAATTGCTTCAAAGGTGGCTCTACAAAGTATTAACTTTGGGGGGTGAATAGTTATGCACGCTCAAGTTTTCAGTTTTTTTTTGTCTTATTTCTTGTTCTGTCACAAAAAACGAATATTTGGCATCTTCAAAGTGGTAGGCATGTTGTGTAAATCAAATGATACAAACCCCCCAAAAACCCATTTTAATTCCAGTTTGTGAGGCAACAAAATAGGAAAAATGCCAAGGGGGTGAATACTTTTGCAAGCCAGTGTATTTATTTCACCTTTTGTACTTTAACTAATTGCACATAATATGGCATTTGAAATGTCTTTATTTTTTGGGAACTTTTGTGAGTGTAATGTTTACTGTTAATTAGTATTGTTTATTTCACTTTGTGTATTACTAGAGCTCATTACAACACATGCCTGACCTGTGTCGGGGGCAGAGATGGTGTGACAATGACAAGGCACGGAACAGACACACAGTATTGAACATATTTTTGGTATTAGTTGATTCCATTTGGTTTATTCTTGTTTGATGCAAAACACTGAACCAATCCGTATCAATCAGATCTGAATGCCATATACATTCTGACAAGTTTATATTCCTACCTTCTGATTGGACTCTAAATCACCAATTGTTAAACTGATGAGTAGGTTAAGTTTTAAACTGTGCTTTGGGGCACACAGCAATATACAGATGGTCTCTCTCATTACCCGGAAGTCACAATAGCCATGCTGATATAAAAATAATAAGGAGAAAAGCGTCAGTAAATAACTGAGTTGGTTTATTAAGAGAACACACAAGGTAGTCTTTTAACAAAGGCAATCAGTAAAAAACATTGCTCAGCCCCCTGAGTTATTTGCATTACCGAACCAATATGTAGCCTACTCATGTTTTTATTATTTTGTTAAATCCAGATATCAGTGGCTAAACAGAAATAAATATTGATTGTGGACGTTGTTGTAACACTTGATTAGAATTGATAACTATATGTATAGTGACAAGGAAATCGATTCAGACAGCATTATACTGAGTATTACTTCCTTGTAATGTCTCTGATTTGATTAGCTCACTATTTCCTTTCATTGTGTAAACATAATCAGAGGGTATCTACAGTTCAGTGGCAACGCGTGGATGTGGTCATCATCATCATCCTCACCACCATCATCATAATCATCATCATCATTATCATCACCATCATCACCACCATCATCATCGCCATCATCATCATCATCTCCATCATCACCAACATCATCACCATCACCAGCATCATCATCATCAGCATCATCATCGTCATCATCATCATCATTACCATCATCATCTTCTTCATCACTACATAAACACAATGACTCTTACACTTTGCTGTTCTTTATAAAGCAACCAAACATCTGCTTTGGAATATACAAGACACTTCCTTCTCATCAAGACACACTTCCTTCTCATCATGACACACTTCCTTCTCATCATGACACACTTCCTTCTCATCATGACACACTTCCTTCTCATCAAGACACACTTCCTTCTCATCAAGACACACTTCCTTCTCATCAAGACACACTTCCTTCTCATCAAGACACACTTCCTTCTCAGCAAGACACACTTCCTTCTCATCAAGACACACTTCCTTCTCATCATGACACACTTCCTTCTCAGCAAGACACACTTCCTTCTCATCAAGACACACTTCCTTCTCATCATGACACACTTCCTTCTCATCATGACACACTTCCTTCTCAGCAAGACACACTTCCTTCTCATCAAGACACACTTCCTTCTCATCATGACACACTTCCTTCTCAGCAAGACACACTTCCTTCTCATCAAGACACACTTCCTTCTCATCATGACACACTTCCTTCTCATCATGACACACTTCCTTCTCATCATGACACACTTCCTTCTCAGCAAGACACACTTCCTTCTCATCAAGACACACTTCCTTCTCATCATGACACACTTCCTTCTCAGCAAGACACACTTCCTTCTCAGCAAGACACACTTCCTTCTCATCAAGACACACTTCCTTCTCATCATGACACACTTCCTTCTCATCAAGACACACTTCCTTCTCATCAAGATAAACGTCCTTCTCATCAAGAAACATTTCCTTCTCATCTATAAAACCTTATTTTCTCTTTCTTTTTTGTGTCAACAGGAAAAAGGAAACATTGCAGTTATATTTAATGTTGGAACGGACGACATAAATATCGAGGAAACAGCAAAGTTTGTAAATGATGGAAAGTACCATATAGTGAAGTTTACGCGGAGTGGCGGTAACGCCACACTACAGGTGGATGACCTACCTGTCATAGAGCGCTATCCCACAGGTAAGACACCCACGCCGTATTACCTTCCCAGCATCCTCTGCTCACAGTGCTCTCTACCACACTTTGAATGTACCTGTACTTGAAATGACCAAAAAGGGTATCCTAACTGTTGTCAGGAGAAGGTTTAAAAAAAATTGGGCTATTTATAAATGGTGTATGACATGTTTTTGGTTGGTGTGTCATATATATACTGTGCTTCTTTCTCATAATAATACTGTCCGTTTTTTATACAGTAACCTTTGAAATGTCAACATGTCAGTAGAATGATGACTTGTGTGTCTTGAATTCACAACATTTGAACTACTAAAAGGCTTTGACAAAGGCTACAGAGGATCCAAGTCAGATGAATGATTTAATGTCTTGTTATATGTGACAGCATTTGTCATGTTCCCACATATAGGCTACTCTAACCAGGAAGTGAACGTGTTCTGTTACCCAGGAACACCCATAGCTTTCACTGAAGTAAGTCAAAACAGCAAATTGAAATTGCCAAATTCTAGTGGATTATGAAGTATTTAGCCATATTTTAAATGGTGAAATTATGGCATGGGGTGGCATTTTATTTCCATGAAAATGTCCTACTGTCCACTAGGGGTAACGCGAGCATCTATTAGCATCTAGTTTAAACCGCGAGCTACAGCTCAGGGAATTGTGGGTTCAATCCCAGTGCTAGTTTTGTTTTGAAATGTTTGTTTTTCCATTTTAACCTTATCGCAAACCTTAACCACTCGGAATCAATGCCTAATCTTAACCCTAATGCCTAAATCTCTGAATTAATCAATTTAACACTAATGCCAAAATTTCGGAATGAAATCCTAATTTCAACCTTCAAGGTTAGTTTCAGTTTAACTTGTGCGCAGTTTGACTGACAGCTAACATACGTCAAAATATGCCGGAATTAAAACAGCACCACAGATGGCCGCACATGCCAGAATTAAAAGGGCTGGCAATGCCATATCTCTGTTGCTGCAAGTATGCCAGTTTCTTTGGAGATTGTTTTGCAAAATTGTCTACTCTAAACAAATTACAATTAATACAGAGAATACAGTATGGTCTTAAAATCCCATTAATTGACATAACGGTTGGAATATTGGAACTGGCATGTCACTTCCTGTGATGTCACTTTCTGTAAATATTAATGTCTATCCTCTGGACAAATATTATGTAGGTAGACTCAATGATAATCTATGTTTGTCTGCAACAGCAAACAGTTTCACTGTATTCTTATGGTATAAGATGTATAAGATAGAATATGAACATATTGCCCACTCTCTGTCATGACAGTTCTCAGGAAAAGACCCTTTGGAGGAGGGGACTAGTTTATAGGAGAGGGGCCTAAAACAAGGGGAGAAATTGCGAAAGGGGCCTTGCTCATATGGGTGGAGCCTGCCTGGTATGTGAGGATCCTGGTGCATAGGGGAGGGGCCTAGCTCATAGGATCAGGATCGCCTGAGTTTAACTCAACCATCTTGGCATGAGGACAAACCAGAGATGATTTCAACCTGTCCGCTCTCCTCTCCTCCTTCTCTAATGTGTGTTGACCTTTTCAGGCGGCCCAGTGCATTCACCAACACTAAAGAAGGGTTTTATGGCTGGGGACAGATTCGCTCGTCACTCTTCGCTTCAGGCAGACGGGGGAAATGAATGTCTTGTGACGTGCAACAAACATGGAGGAACAAAGCATTCACCGCAGGGTTAATAGACTGATGGCTGTATAGTTTTTATAGGATATGTGGTTGCTATAGGATCTATGGTTGCTATAGGATCTTAGCTGTGCAGGAGAGAGACTCACTGACACTCAGACGGACAGGCACACAGACGGGCAGAAAAACATCGACAGACAGAAACACACACACACACACACACACACACACACACACACACACACACACACACACACACACACACACACACACACACACACACACACACACACACACACACACACACACACACACACACACACACACACACACACACACACACACACACACACACACACACACATCAATACACTAAATCTTTTGGATACTTGAAAAGATAAAGATAGCTTTTTATTGCATCTTGAGACAGCCATTTTGGGGCAAAAAAATACAAAAATACAAAAAAAGAGTAGATAACTTGTTGCACAGAGTGACGCCTAAAAGGAAGTAGATTAATTTAGTTGAAGGTTGGTTAGCTCTCTAATGAATTCAGAGCTGCATGTTTTCATTTGGTGTGAGGGGAGGAGTAATTAACCAAGGATATTTCTCAACGGCAGATTAAACTCACCGGCTCAATGGAGGAAATCAAGACAAAACAAAGAATCAAGAAAAAACAACAAAATACATGTCAACAACTCCTCCTGAATGTCTTTGAGTCAGAATTCATTGTCTGTCTAAATCTGCAATAGGATTGAAGCCAATCATTTGTTAAATAAAATATATTATTTTACTTTAATTAATTTGTCACCATTTGTTTCAGTGGTATAACAAAAACGTCTAGAAGGCAATTATGTCATTGTTATTATGTAAGTAAGGACACAATCGTTAATACTTCATATCAGTGAATTCTAATTAAAATACTAGTCAGCTAAACATTCACTTTCAGATATAATTTTCTGTTTTATTTCTTAGCTACTATATTGGAATGGCCTTCATTATCAAACATGCAATTGAATAACATGTAAAACAGTTACTATTTGGAATTGATTAAAGATAAGTGTAGCTACAGCTTGTTTCCAATTGAAATAGTTTCTTTAGGTCAATTACATGTAAGTGCATGGTGAATGCAGACACATCTTATTCAGAAGCTTTGGTTGGTCTTTTTATAGAACTCATTCACACAGACTAGACACATATTAAGCACACACAAACATTATTGAAATTTCCCCATTTCCAAAACTCCTACGACAGACCTGTTTATTTTCTCTCTTCATTTTGACTTGACATGAAGTTCAGTATAATGTCCTGAAATGAGGACAACTTCAGACTAAAGTTTTTAAAAGTCAGCGCAATAAAATAAAAAATAAATCACGAGAGATGAATTAGATTTTGTGCCACTTAGTCAAAACTTGATTGACTCTGTGTCTCAAAGAACGACTGATAAACCACCAGAATGAAACAACCAAATAAATGAGGGAGGGAAGAGCAGTGGGAGAGATAAGAAGAAGAAGAAGAACTTGTACATATTCTTGTATTTCACATCAAGCAGAGTAAAAACATGTTATAGTTACAGTGGGGAGAACAAGTATTTGATACACTGACAATTTTGCAGGTTTTCCTACTTACAAAGCATGTAGAGGTCTGTCATTTTTATCATAGGTACACTTCAACTGTGAGAGAAGGAATCTAAAACAAAAATCCAGAAAATCACATTGTATGATTTTTAATTAATTAATTTGCATTTTATTGCATGACATAAGTATTTGATACATCAGAAAAGCAGAACTGAATATTTGGTACAGAAACCTTAGTTTGCAATTACAGAGATCATACGTTTCCTGTAGTTCTTGACCAGGTTTGCACACACTGCAGCAGGGATTTTGGCCCACTCCTCCATACAGACCTTCTCCAGATCCTTCAGGTTTCGGGGCTGTCGCTGGGCAATACGGACTTTCGGCTCCCTCCAAAGATTTTCTATTGGGTTCAGGTCTGGAGACTGGCTAGGCCACTCCAGGACCTTGAGATGCTTCTTACGGAGCCACTCCTTAGTTGCCCTGGCTGTGTGTTTCGGGTCGTTGTCATGCTGGAAGACCCAGCCACGACCCATCTTCAATGCTCTTACTGAGGGAAGGAGGTTGTTGGTCAAGATCTCGCGATACATGGCCCCATCCATCCTCCCTTCAATACGGTGCAGTCGTCCTGTCCCCTTTGCAGAAAAGCATCCCCAAAGAATGATGTTTCCACCTCCATGCTTCACGGTTGGGATGGTGTTCTTGGGGTTGTACTCATCCTTCTTCTTCCTCCAAACACGGCGAGTGGAGTTTAGACCAAAAAGCTCTATTTTTGTCTCATCAGACCACCTGACCTTCTCCCATTCCTCCTCTGGATCATCCAGATGGTCATTGGCAAACTTCAGACGGGCCTGGACATGCGCTGGCTTGAGCAGGGGGACCTTGCGTGCGCTGCAGGATTTTAATCCATGACGGCGTAGTGTGTTACTAATGGTTTTCTTTGAGACTGTGGTCCCAGCTCTCTTCAGGTCATTGACCAGGTCCTGCCGTGTAGTTCTGGGCTGATCCCTCACATTCCTCATGATCATTGATGCCCCACGAGGTGAGATCTTGCATGGAGCCCCAGACCGAGGGTGATTGACCGTCATCTTGAACTTCTTCCATTTTCTAATAATTGTGCCAACAGTTGTTGCCTTCTCACCAAGCTGCTTGGCTATTGTCCTGTAGCCCATCCCAGCCTTGTACAGGTCTACAATTTATCCCTGATGTCCTTACACAGCTCTCTGGTCTTGGCCATTGTGGAGAGGTTGGAGTCTGTTTGATTGAGTGTGTGGACAGGTGTCTTTTATACAGGTAACGAGTTCAAACAGGTGCAGTTAATACAGGTAATGAGTGGAGAACAGGAGGGCTTCTTAAAGAAAAACTAACAGGTCTGTGAGAGCCGGAATTCTTACTGGTTGGTAGGTGATCAAATACTTATGTCATGCAATAAAATGCAAATTAATTACTTAAAAATCATACAATGTGATTTTCTGGATTTTTGTTTTAGATTCCGTCTCTCACAGTTGAAGTGTACCTATGATAAAAATGACAGACCTCTACATGCTTTGTAAGTAGGAAAACCTGCAAAATCGGCAGTGTATCAAATACTTGTTCTCCCCACTGTATATAGTAGTATACATCAACAGAGCCAAGACAGTCCTACTGGTGTCCCTCATTGTAATTCTATGAAAGGAAATCATTATACAAAATAACATCAAACATGGATATGCAGTGTAGGTCATTTTGAATTTCCAAACAAGATCTAATCAACAGACACACATTCAAATCCACTTATAGTTGTTTGGAGATATGAGGGGATGAGGGGGGAAACCCCGAGGGGGTTTTTCAACTGACTGCTCCGTCGTGACGTCCCCTGTATGCCCACCCACTAGCCTGCTAGCCGCGGCCCGCTAGCTGTCTAGAGCACATCGGACTGTTAGCTTAAGAGGCCCATCGCGCAAATTCTTTGGCCACTATACCTATTTTTCCAATTGGCATGGTTTACCACACAAGCCCTGCAGATCAATCCTCTGAAATGGAAGCCCCCAACAGAGGCTAGCCAGCTAACTAGCTACTAGCTAGTGGTCAGCTAGCCCCTGCTAGCGGTCATCAGCTACCTTTAGCCCGGACAACTCTCGCCAGTCTGCACAGCGCGACTCAAACCAGAGCAAATAACTCTGTGTTGTTGTTTGTATCCCACTGCTTTGCTTTATCTTGGCCAGGTCGCAGTTGTAAATGAGAATTTGTTCTCAACTAGCCTACCTGGTTAAATAAAGGTGAAATAAAAAAATAATGAACATATATTTGATGAACATATATTAGTTCCATTTCTTACCAGATTCATGTGTTAACTGCAAGTTAACTACCTATCAAATATGAATGAATTTAGCTATACACAAATAGGACAACTTCCTATATAAATGGTGCTCTGCGTGAGGATTATCTGAACAGAACAGGATTTATCCAAGCCCACCTCTCTCTCTGTTGCTCTGTACTATACAGCATCCCCTTCCCTTTCCCCCCAGCCCTCTGCCCCATTCATAATCTATATTATTCCTATATGGTTTAATGAGCCTTCATTAATACCTTGGTCGGTCTGGTTGTGTCCAAAATGGTACCTTATTCCGTATATAGGAGTCCGATTCCCTATTCCCTATATAGTGGCACTCCACTGGATTCCAGTCGAAGCTCGCATCCACTACAAGACCATGGTGCTTAGCTACATAGCAGCAAGAGGAACTGCCCCTCCCTACCTACACCTCCCTACCAGGCTATGCTCAAACCCTACACACCCAACCCGGGCACTACCCGTACAGGAGGGCAGATTCTGCTCAGCCCAGGCCAAGCTCTTCTCTGTCCTGGCACCTCAATGGTGAAATATTTTGTGTTCCTAATTCAACACTTGCACATGACTCCTTCAAAAGAGAAGGATAGAGAAAGATGGGGAGAGAGAGAGAGAAAGAGAGAGAGAAAGAGAGAGAGAGAAAGAGAGAGAGAGAGAGCAATGGGTTGAGACAAGGATGCAGCTTAAGCCCCACCCTCTTCAACATATACGTATATCAACGAAATGGCGAGGGCACTAGAACAGTTTGCAGCACCCGGCCTCGCCCTACTAGAATCTTAAGTCAAATCTCTACTGTTTGCTGATGAGCTGGTGCTTCTGTCCCCAACCAAAGGGGGGCCTACAGCAGCACCTAGATCTTCTGCACAGATACTGTCAGACCTGGGCCTTGACAGTAAATATCAATAAGGCAAAACAAATGGTGTTCCAAAAAATATCCAGTTGCCAGGACTACAAATACAAATTCCATCTAGACACCTAACCTTAGAGCACACAAAAACTATACATACCTTGCCCTAAACATCAGCGCAACAGGTAACTTCCACAAAGCTGTGAACGATCTGAGAGATAAGGCAAGAAGGGCCTTTTATGCCATCAAAAGGAACATTAAATTCGACATACCAATTAGAATCTGGCTAAAATAAAAATACCTTCACCAGTAATAGAACCCATTGCCCTTTATGGTTGTGAGGTCTGGGGTCCGTTCACCAACCAATAATTCACAAAATGGGGCAATCTCCAAATTGGGACTCTGCATACAGATTTCGACAAAAATAATGCATGCAGAGCAGAATTAGGCCAATATCCGCTGACTTTCTAAATCCAGGAAAAAGACGTTAAATTCTACAACCACCTAAAATGAAGTGATTCCCAAACCTTCCATAACAAAGCCATAACCTACAGAGAGATGAACCTGGAGAAGAGTCCCCTAAGCAAGCTGGTCCTAGGGCTCTGTTCACAAACACAAACACACCCCACAGAGCACCAGGACAGCAACACAATTAGTCCCAACCAAATCATGAAAAAACAACAAAAATAATTACTTGACACATTGGAAAGAATTAACAAAAAAACAGAGCAAGCTAGAATGCTATTTGGCCCTAAACAGAGAGTACACAGTGGCAGAATACCTGACCACTGTGACTGACCCAAACTTAAGGAAATATTTGAATATGTACAGACTCAATGAGCATAGCCTTGCTATTGAGAAAGGCTGCCATTGGCAGACATGGCTCTCAAGAGAAGACAGGCTATGTGAACACTGCCCACTAAATGAGGTGGAAACTGAGCCACACGTCCTGACCTCCTGACAAATGTTTGACCATATTAGAGACACATATTTCCATCAGATTACACAGATCCACAAAGAATTTGATAACAAATTGAATTTTGATAAACTCCCATGTTTATTGGGTGAAATACCACAATGTGCCATCACAGCAGCAAAATGTGTGACCTGTTGCCACAAGAAAAGGGCAACCAGTCAAGAACAAACATCATTGTAAATACAATCCATATTTATATTTATTTATTTTCCCTTTTGTACTTTAACTATTTGCACATACTATAACATTTGAAATGTCTTTATTCTTTTGGAACTTTTGTAGTGTAATGTTTACTGTAAAAGTTTTTGTTTATTTCACTTTTGTTTATTATCTAGTTCACTTGCTTTGGCAATGTACATTTGAAGACAGAAGTTTACATACCCCGTAGCCAAATACATTTAAAATCAGTTGTCACAATTTCTAACATTTAATCTTAGTAAAAATTCTCTGTCTTAGGTCAGTTAGGATCACCACTTTATTTTAAGAAATTTAAATGTCAAAATAATAATTAAATTATTTATTTGAGCTTTTATTTCTTTCATCACATTCCCAGTGGGTCAGAAGTTTACATACAGTCAATTAGTATTTGGTAGCATTGCCTTTAATTTTTTTTACTTGGGTCAAACGTTTTGGGTAGCCTTCCACAAGCTTCCCACAATATTTTGGGTGAATTTTGGCCCATTCCTCCTGACAGAGCTGGTGAAACTGAGTCAGGTTTGCAGGCCTCCTTGCTCACACACACTTTTTCAGTTAAGCCCACAAGTTTTCTATAGGATTGAGGTCAGGGCTTTGTGATGGCCACTCCAATACCTTGACTTGTTGTCCTTAAGTCATTTTGCCACAACTTTGGAAGTATGCTTGGGGTCATTGTCCATTTGGAAGACACATTTGTGACCAAGCTTTAACTTCCTGACTGATGTCTTGAGATGTTGCTTCAATATATCCACATAATTTTCTTACCTCATGATGCCATCTATTTTGTGAAGTGCACCAGTCCCTCCTGCAGCAAAGCACCCCCACTATATGATGCTGCCACCTCCGTGCTTCACGGATGGGATGGTGTTCTTCGGCTTGCAAGCATCCCTCTTTTTCCTTCAAACATAACGATGGTCATTATGGCCAAACAGTTCTATTTTTGTTTCATCAGACCACAGGACATTTCTCCAAAAAGTATGATATTTGTCGTCATGTGCAGTTGCAAACCATAGTCTGGCTTTTTTATGGCGGTTTTGGAGCAGTGGCTTCTTCTTTGCTGAGCGGCTATTCAGGTTATGTCGACATAGGACTCGTTTTACTGTGGATCTAGATACTTTTGTACCTGTTTTCTCCAGCATCTTCACAAGGTCCTTGCTGTTGTTCTGGGATTGATTTCCACTTTTCGCACCAAAGTACGTTCATCTCTAGGAGACAGAACGCGTCTCCTTCCTCAGAGGTAAAGGTGAACGTGGAGCCTTCAGGTGTTTGGAAATTGCTCCCAAGGATGAACCAGGCTTGTGGAGGTCTGCAATTTCTTTTATGAGGTCTTGGCTGATTAATTTTGATTTTCCCATGATGTCAAGCAATGAGGCACTAAGTTTGATGGTAGTCCTTAAAATGCATCTACAGGTACACCTCCATTTTGACAAAAATTATGTCAATTAGCCTATCAGAAGCTTCTAAAGCCATGACATAATTTTCTGGAATTTTACAAGCTGTTTAAAGGAACAGACAAATTAGAGTATGTACACTTCTGACCCACTGGAATTGTAATACAGTGAATTATAAGTGAAATAATCTGTCTGTAAACAATTGTTGGAAAAATGACTTGCGTCATGCCAAACTATAGTTTGTTAACAAGAAATTTGTGGAGTGGTTGAAAAACGAGTTTTAATGACTCCAACCTAAGTGTATGTAAACTTCTGACTTCAACTGTAAATATGTTTTTCCCATGCCAGTAAAGCCCCTTAAATTGAAAATGAAAATTGGGAGAGAGAGAAAGACAACAGGCTAAAAGGGGAAAGGAATGGAGGGAGACCACCATTGAGAGCGAGAGACAAACAGAGAGAAAGAAAGAGACAGGGGGAGGAAGGAGAACATATTGGATGGGATGGAGGGGACCACCATTGAGAAAAGCAGGGTGGGGATAATTGCACCACTTGTGCCTGTACACCGCTCCCTCGTGTAATCTCATTAAAATGTCCCATTCTGCCTACTTAACGACCCATTAGACTGTCCTTAGCCCAATTATCAGAGGCTCTGTGCGTCCCAAATGACACTCTTACTTCTCCAATATAGTATGTAGTACTTTGAGCCCTGGTCAAAAGTAGTGCACTATAAGGGGAACAGGGTGTCCTTTGGGATGCTGTCGCAGACTTCGTATTATATGGAGTACATGCAGCCTCAGAAATCAGACCCTCTTTCTTCTCCAGAGTCTGGGCCATGGAAGTAATACCATTACAATGGTGCTGTCAAGCCCAGAGGGTACTGTAGCAGGGTAGTACACTACTCTATTGGAGGGAACAGCTAGTGCTGAAAGCCTGTCTACCACACAGCAGACAAAGTTAATGGAGTAGGGCGCAATGGCCTTATTATTCGACTCTTATCAGAGCATGATGGACAAACAAAGATACCTCTCTTTAACTCTGGTCTCTCTTCCTCTCTCTCTTTCTCTCTCTCTATCTCTCCATACCTCCCTCTCTCTCTTTAACTCTGGTCTCTCTTCCTCACTCTCTCTCTCTCCATCCCTCCCTCTCTCTCTTGGACTCTGGTCTCTCTTTCCCTCTCTCTCTCTCCATCCCTCCCTCTCTCTCTTGGACTCTGGTCTCTCTTTCCCTCTCTCTCTCTAAATCCCTCCCTCTCTCTTTAACTCTGGTCTCTTTCCCTCTCTCTCTTTAACTGGTCTCTCTCTCCATCCATTCCTCTCTATCTTACTCTCTGGTCTCTCTATTTCTCTCTCTCATTACTGCTCAGTCTTCATCTCGCTCTCTCTCTCTCTCTCTCTTCCTCTCTCTCTTTAACTCTGGTCTCTTCCTCTTCTCTCTCTCCCTCTCCCTCTCTCTCTCTCTCTCTCTCTCTCTCTCTCTCTCTCTCTCTCTCTCCTCTCGATCTCTTTCTCATATCTCCCATTTCACTCCAATTCCCCCTCTCCATCCCTTCTCCTCTCGGGGTCAGCAGAACTCCCCCCACACACACACACACGCACATACACAAAAAAGACACACACACTCACACACGGTATGCTGTCTCTGTGAGCTCCTGCTTAATTATTTCCCAGGCCTCCCTCTAAATGAACAGTGGAAGAAACCATTTGCATATCTTGTTCATTTAATGTGGAGAGGAGAGCTAGAGAGCGTTGTTAGAAGAGCTTGTAGCGAGATAAAGGCCGGGTCTTATCTGAGCACTTTATTAACACAGAAAACAAATAGCACGGACAAGCCAGGTCATCTGGGACTGGGGGGACAGTGTGTGCAGCTCAGTCTAAATCACTGCTGTCTGGTGGGGGGAGATAAGGTAGAGGCTGGTCCCTGTCCCGCTTTTCCAGACCCAATCTCCATCCAGCAGCAGGGTAGCCAGACCAGGCCCAGATCAACCTGTACAATGTTTAGAACAGAATGAATGGGTATGGGTGTTGTGATAAAAACCAGAGGACAACATTGTTTTGTTAATGAACAACAACAAAAAATATCCCTGAAATGGGATAGATTTCGTGACCTGAGCTTTAGTATAGAAAGAGAAAATGGAAGGAGAGGACCCAATGGTCCATAATAACAATGCAAAGAAGAACGATAGTGTCTGGTCTCCTGCAGTATATCTACAGTATGTGTACTACTCAGTACCCTTTCTGGTTCTACCTTCTGCCTCTACGTCACTTTGACATGTAAGGTGCTCATTGGACACAAATGAAAAGTATTGTGTGTGTGTGTTCGTGTGTGTGTTTGTGTGTGGTGTGTGTGTTTGTGTGTGCATGGCTTGCGTGTATGCCACATCTTTGTTTGTCTCTTCACTTCACCCTCCAAAGCCTCTCTCTCTCTCTCTGTCTCTCTCTGTCTCTCTCTGTCTCTCTCTGTCTCTCTCTGTCGCTCTCTGTCGCTCTCTCTCTCTCTGTCTCTCTCTGTCTCGCTCTCTCTCTCTCTCTCTCTCTCTCTCTCTCTCTCTCTCTCTCTCTCTCTCTCTCTCTCTCTCTCTCTCTCTCTCTCTCTCTCTCTCTCTCTCTCTCTCTCTCTCTCTCTCTTTGTGTATCTTGCTCTCTCTCTCTTTGTGTCTCTCTCTCTCTTTGTGTATCTCTCTCTCTCTCTTTGTGTCTCTCTCTCTCGCTCTCGCTCTCTCTCTATTTAAATTCAATTTAAGGGCTTTATTAGCATGGGACACATATGTTAACATTGCCAAAGCAAGGGAGGTAGATAATAAACAAAAGTAAATAGACAATACTAATTAACAATTAACATTACACTCACAGAAGTTCCAAAAGAATAAAGACATGTCATATTATGTGCCCATAGTTGAATTACAAAGAAAAAATAAATAAACATAAATATGGGTTGTATTTACAATGGTGTTCGTTCTTCATTGGTTGCCCTTTTATTCTCTCTCTCAATTCAATGGGCTTTATAGGCATGGGAAAGCAAGTGAAATAGATAATAAACAAAAGTGAAATCTCTCTCTCCCAAGCCTCTCTCTCTCTCCCTCTCCCTCCCAAGCATATCTCTCTCCCTCTCCCTCCCAAATCTCTCTTGCTCTCTCACAGGTCTTCTATTGTGTTTAAATGTCTTGGTGAAAAAGAGACTGTACAATTTTCTGAACCCTATCATTTGGAGAGAGATTACTCTTTTGTCAGAAGATAACTGGGAGGCATAAACAAACAAATAAAATTGCAGCTTGTTACGAAATAAATCCAGGAGTAAGAATGTAATAAATGACATAACAAGAGTAGCTCTCTCCCGCAACGTGCTCTGCCTCGTCCTACACGACACACATCTTCCATCCCGCGCTCCATCCCTCCATCTTTCTTCACCCTCCCTCACTTCCCTGACCTCTCTGTCTTCCTCCTTCCTCAGCCCCGTGGCTTTAGAAGAATCTCCTCTCCTCCGTTCTGCTCCTCTCCTCCGTTCTGCTCCTCTCCTCCGTTCCGCTCCACTCCTCCGTTCCACTCCTCTAATCCGTTCCACTCCTCTAATCCGTTCCACTCCTCTCCTCCGTTCCGCTCCTCTCCTCCGTTCCGCTCCTCTCCTCCGTTCTGCTCCTCTCCTCCGTTCTGCTCCTCTCGTCTGTTCCACACCTTTCCTCCGTTCCGCTCCTCTCCTCCGTTCCACTCCTCTCCTCCGTTCCACTCCTCTCCTCCGTTCCGCTCCTCTCCTCCGTTCCGCTCCTCTCCTCCGTTCCGCTCCTCTCCTCCGTTCTGCTCCTCTCCTCCCTTCCACTCCTCTCCTCCGTTCCACTCCTCTCCTCCGTTCCACTCCTCTCCTCTCAGCTCAAGGCAGCACTCTGCCTGACCGCTCTACTGATCGCTCCTCTTGTCTGTTCCACTCCTCTCCTCCGTTCCACTCCTCTCCTCCATTCCGCTCCTCTCCTCCGTTCCGCTCCTCTCCTCCGTTCTGCTCCTCTCCTCCGTTCCACTCCTCTCCTCTGTTCTGCTCCTCTCCTCTGTTCCACTCCTCTCCTCTGCTCTGCTCGTGTCCTCCGATCCGCTGCTCTCTTCTCAGAAAACAGGCACCTGACAGTACATGGGTGAAAAAGGTGGTCCAACCAACCAACAGCATGTCACTGTGGTCCAACCAACCAACAGCCTGTCACTGTGGTCCAACCAACCAGCATCCTGTCACTGTGGTCCAACCAACCAGCATCATGTCACTGTGGTCCAATCAACCAACATCCTGTCACTGTGGTCCAACCAACCAACAACATGTCACTGTGGTCCAACCAACCAGCATCCTGTCACTGTGGTCCAACCAACCACCTGTCACTGTGGTCCAACCAACCACCTGTCACTGTGGTCCACCAACCAACATCCTGTCACTGTGGTCCAACCAACCACCTGTCACTGTGGTCCACCAACCAACAACATGTCACTGTTGTCCAACCAACCAACTGTCACTGTGGTCCAACCAACCAACCACCTGTCACTGTTGTCCAACCAACCAACCACCTGTCACTGTGGTCCAACCAACCAACATCCTGTCACTGTGGTCCAAACAACCAACAACCTGTCACTGTGGTCCAAACAACCAACATCCTGTCACTGTGGTCCAACCAACCAACCACCTGTCACTGTGGTCCAACCAACCAACCACCTGTCACTGTGGTCCAACCAACCAACATCCTGTCACTGTGGTCCAAACAACCAACATCCTGTCACTGTGGTCCAACCAACAACATGTCACTGTGGTCCAACCAACCACCTGTCACTGTGGTCCAACCAATCAACAACCTGTCACTGTGGTCCACCAACCAACATCCTGTCACTGTGGTCCAACCAATCAACAACCTGTCACTGTGGTCCACCAACCAACAACCTGTCACTGTGGTCCAACCAACAACCTGTCACTGTGGTCCAACCAATCAACAACCTGTCACTGTGGTCCACCAACCAACATCCTGTCACTGTGGTCCAACCAACCAACATCCTGTCACTGTGGTCCAACCAACAACCTGTCACTGTGGTCCAACCAACCAACAACCTGCCACTGTGGTCCAACCAACCAGCAACAAGTCACTGTGGTCCACCAACCAGCATCTTGTCACTGTGGTCCACCAACCAGCATCTTGTCACTGTGGTCCACCAACCAACAGCCTGTCACTGTGGTCCACCAACCAGCATCCTGTCACTGTGGTCCAACCAACCAACAACCTGCCACTGTGGTCCAACCAACCAACATCCTGTCACTGTAGGCCAACCAACCAACAACCTGTCACTGTGGTCCAACCAACAACCTGTCACTGTGGTCCAACCAACCAGAATCCTGTCACTGTGGTCCAACCAACCAGCATCCTGTCACTGTGGTCCAACCAATCAACAACCTGTCACTGTGGTCCACCAACCAACATCCTGTCACTGTGGTCCAACCAACCAACTACCTGCCACTGTGGTCCAACCAACCAGCAACATGTCACTGTGGTCCAACCAACCAGCATCCTGCCACTGTGGTCCAACCAACCAGCAACATGTCACTGTGGTCCAACCAACCAGCATCCTGTCACTGTGGTCCAACCAACCAACATCCTGTCACTGTGGTCCAACCAACCAGCATCCTGTCACTGTGGTCCAACCAACCAACAACCTGCCACTGTGGTCCAACCAACCAGCATACTGTCACTGTGGTCCACCCAAACAGCATCCTGTCACTGTGGTCCAACCAACCAACAACCTGCCACTGTGGTCCAACCAACCAGCATCATGTCCCTGTGGTCCACCCAACCAGCATCCTGCCACTGTGGTCCAACCAACCAGCATCCTGTCACTGTGGTCCAACCAACCTGCATCCTGTCACTGTGGTCCATCAACCAGAACCCTGTCACTGTGGTCCAACCAACCAACAACCTGTCACTGTGGTCCAACCAACCAACAGCCTGTCACTGTGGTCCAACCAACCAGCATTCTGTCACTGTGGTCCAACCAACCACCTGTCACTGTGGTCCAACCAACCAACATCCTGTCACTGTGGTCCAACCAACCAACATCCTGTCACTGTGGTCCAACCAACCAGCATCCTGTCATTGTGGTGCAACCAACCAACAACCTGCCACTGTGGTCCAACCAACCAGCATCCTGTCACTGTGGTCCAACCAACCAGCATCCTGTCACTGTGGTCCAACCAGCATCCTGTCACTGTGGTCCAACCAACCAGCACCCAGTCACTGTGGTCCAATCAACCAACAGCCTGTCACTGTGGTCCAACCAACCAACAACCTGTCACTGTGGTCCAACCAACCAACAACATGTCACTGTGGTCCAACCAACCAACATCCTGTCACTGTAGTCCAAACAACCAACAACATGTCACTGTGGTCCAACCAACAACCTGTCACTGTGGTCCAACCAACCAACATCCTGTCACTGTGGTCCAACCAACCAGCATCCTGTCATTGTGGTGCAACCAACCAACAACCTGCCACTGTGGTCCAACCAACCAGCATCCTGTCACTGTAGTCCAACCAACAATCTGTCACTGTGGTCCAACCAACCAACAACATGTCACTGTGGTCCAACCAACAACCTGTCACTGTGGTCCAACCAACCAACAACCTGCCACTGTGGTCCAACCAACCAGCATACTGTCACTGTGGTCCACCCAAACAGCATCCTGTCACTGTGGTCCAACCAACCAACAACCTGCCACTGTGGTCCAACCAACCAGCATCATGTCACTGTGGTCCACCCAACCAGCATCCTGCCACTGTGGTCCAACCAACCAGCATCCTGTCACTGTGGTCCAACCAACCTGCATCCTGTCACTGTGGTCCATCAACCAGAACCCTGTCACTGTGGTCCAACCAACCAACATCCTGCCACTGTGGTCCAACCAACCAGCATCCTGTCACTGTGGTTCAACCAACAGCCTGTCACTGTGGTCCAACCAACCAACAACCTGTCACTGTGGTCCAACCAACCAACAGCCTGTCACTGTGGTCCAACCAACCAGCATCCTGTCACTGTGGTCAGCCCAACCAGCATTCTGTCACTGTGGTCCAACCAACCACCCTGTCACTGTGGTCCAACCAACCAACATCCTGTCACTGTGGTCCAACCAACCAGCATCCTGTCATTGTGGTGCAACCAACCAACAACCTGCCACTGTGGTCCAACCAACCAGCATCCTGTCACTGTGGTCCAACCAACCAGCATCCTGTCACTGTGGTCCAACCAACCAGCATCCTGTCACTGTGGTCCAACCAACCAGCATCCTGTCACTGTGGTCCAACCAACCAGCATCCTGTCACTGTGGTCCAACCAACCAGCATCCTGTCACTGTGGTCCAACCAACCAACAACCTGCCACTGTGGTCCAACCAGCATCCTGTCACTGTGGTCCAACCAACCAGCACCCAGTCACTGTGGTCCAATCAACCAACAGCCTGTCACTGTGGTCCAACCAACCAACAACCTGTCACTGTGGTCCAACCAACCAACAACATGTCACTGTGGTCCAACCAACCAGCATCCTGTCACTGTGGTCCAACCAACCACCTGTCACTGTGGTCCAACCAACCACCTGTCACTGTGGTCCACCAACCAACATCCTGTCACTGTGGTCCAACCAACCACCTGTCACTGTGGTCCAACCAACAAACAACCTGTCACTGTGGTCCACCAACCAACAACATGTCACTGTGGTCCAACCAACCAACATCCTGTCACTGTGTTCCAACCAACCAACATCCTGTCACTGTAGTCCAACCAACAACCTGTCACTGTGGTCCAACCAACCAACAACCTGTCACTGTGGTCCAACCAACCAACATCCTGTCACTGTGTTCCAACCAACCAACATCCTGTCACTGTGGTCCAACCAACCAACAACATGTCACTGTGGTCCAACCAACAACCTGTCACTGTGGTCCAACCAACCAACAACCTGTCACTGTGGTCCAACCAACCAACATCCTGTCACTGTGTTCCAACCAACCAACATCCTGTCACTGTAGTCCAACCAACCAACAACATGTCACTGTGGTCCAACCAACAACCTGTCACTGTGGTCCAACCAACCAGCAACAAGTCACTGTGGTCCACCAACCAGCATCTTGTCACTGTGGTCCACCAACCAACAGCCTGTCACTGTGGTCCACCAGCCAGCATCCTGTCACTGTGGTCCAACCAACCAGCATCCTGTCACTGTGGTCAGCCCAACCAACAACCTGCCACTGTGGTCCAACCAACCAGCAGCATGTCACTGTGGTCCAACCAACCAGCATCATGTCACTGTGGTCCACCCAACCAGCATCCTGCCACTGTGGTCCAACCAACCAGCATCCTGTCACTGTGGTCCATCAACCAGAACCCTGTCACTGTGGTCCAACCAACCAACATCCTGCCACTGTGGTCCAACCAACCAGCATCCTGCCACTGTGGTCCAACCAACCAGCATCCTGTCACTGTGGTCCACCAACCAACAACCTGTCACTGTGGTCCAACCAACCAACAACCTGCCACTGTGGTCCAACCAACCAGCATCCTGTCACTGTGGTCAGCCCAACCAACAACCTGCCACTGTGGTCCAACCAACCAGCAGCATGTCACTGTGGTCCAACCAACCAGCATCATGTCACTGTGGTCCACCCAACCAGCATCCTGCCACTGTGGTCCAACCAACCAGCATCCTGTCACTGTGGTCCATCAACCAGAACCCTGTCACTGTGGTCCAACCAACCAACATCCTGCCACTGTGGTCCAACCAACCAGCATCCTGCCACTGTGGTCCAACCAACCAGCATCCTGTCACTGTGGTCCAACCAACAGCCTGTCACTGTGGTCCAACCAACCAACAACCTGTCACTGTGGTCCATCAACCAGAACCCTGTCACTGTGGTCCAACCAACCAACATCCTGCCACTGTGGTCCAACCAACCAGCATCCTGCCACTGTGGTCCAACCAACCAGCATCCTGCCACTGTGGTCCAACCAACCAGCATCCTGTCACTGTGGTCCAACCAACAGCCTGTCACTGTGGTCCAACCAACCAACAACCTGTAACTGTGGTCCAACCAACCAGCATTCTGTCACTGTGGTCCAACCAACCACCTGTCACTGTGGTCCAACCAACCAACAACCTGTCATTGTGGTCCAACCAACCAACAACATGCCACTGTGGTCCAACCAACCAACATCCTGTCACTGTGGTCCAACCAACCAGCATCCTGTCATTGTGGTCCAACCAACCAACAACCTGCCACTGTGGTCCAACCAACAGCCTGTCACTGTGGTCCAACCAACATCCTGTCACTGTGGTCCAACCAACCAGCATCCTGTCACTGTGGTCTAACCAACAGCCTGTCACTGTGGTCCAACCAACCAGCATCCTGTCACTGTGGTCCAACCAACAGCCTGTCACTGTGGTCCAACCAACCAGCATCCTGTCACTGTGGTCCAACCAACAACCTGTCACTGTCATATATAAGGGATGAAGGTCCACCAGTAACCACACCCTCCCTCCGAACTGGCTAAGACCCAATATAAATACTACTGTAGTAATCCACTTAGAATATAATGCCCAATATTTTGCTTCATTCTGTGGTAAAATATACTGTAAGTAGTCTTGGCTTGTGTGAGCTGGAACGGATCATAGGAGCAGGAGCATATGTTCTGTTTCTGTACAAGTACACCCCCTGGCCAGAATGCTAGTCAGTCTAACTGCTTAAAGCTGAGTGCTTAGCAGAGATGCATTGGGCCTCATTTTTACAGTCTTGGGTATCACTCACCATGAGTGGAACTCCCATCCTTCCAATCTACTGGTCTCTCACTCACCTCCCTGTCACAAGTACAGACTGTCAGTAGCTTGTTCTGCCAAACACACTGTCAGAAGCCTCCTCACCCACCTTACCAGAGCCTCCTCGACTCTCCAGTGGTGCCCTCACCAGTTGCTGTGTAGACATTAGATACAGGGGTAGATACTTTACTTGTTGTCTGTATCTCCTGTAAGGCCTGATCTCCTAATTCAGAATGACAGTTCACTATCTTACCTTTCACCACCAGACCTTCCTGCAGCCTCCATGTGATGTGTAGACAGGGAAGATACAGGACAGAGAGGGGAGGGTTCACAAGCCAAACCCTGTCCCTGTCTATCCCTTAACTCCAACTGACATGATAAGAAGAATCCTTTGCAAGGCCCCTCCATGTCCCCATCTCATCCTGTTGAGTCAGACTTAGTTCCTGTAAGATCTGCTTTGAGTCATGAGCTCCGAGCCTGACCTCCTTCAACCCCTGCAACCCTGCTACTATCCATCCCACTCCATGCCTCTCGCTCTCTCTCGCTGTCTAACTCTCTTTTTCTTTCTCTTTCTGTCTCTCTTTGTCTCTCTCTCTCCTATGGACAACTCTTTCTCCCTCCCTCTCTCTCTCTTCTTTCTCTCTCCCTCTCTCTCTTTCGCTCTCTCTCTCTCTTTCGCTCTCTCTCTCTCTTTCGCTCTCTCTCTCTCTCTCTCTCTCTCTCTCTCTCTCTCTCTCTCTCTCTCTCTCTCTCTCTCTCTCTCTCTCTCTCTCTCTCTCTCTCTCTCTCTCTCTCTCTCTCTCTCTCTTCCCCATCCCTTCTCCAATAATTGATGCTGTTCGTTCTTGCTCCACACTCCACACCAAATTACTGTTAGTCCCCTGAACCTTTACCTGCCCACACAGAATTAATGTTCTGATGTGACAAAACATTGTCAATCTGCCGGAAGAATGGAGCGAGTCAGAATTCAATCTCAGAAAAAGACCATGGCCGTGGGTAAGAACAAGGGGAGAATGCACTCAGTGGCAACGATCACTGTAGTGAAAGTCCTCTTTTCTCTTTCTGTAGATGTGATTGGTCTTGAGAAAGACCGTGTCCCAAATAGAACACTATTCCTCACATAGTGCACTACTTTTGACATTGTCGAATGTAGTGCACAATATAGGGAATAGGGGGCTATTTGGCAGTGATGTAAAGTACTTAAGAAAAAATGTGTTTCCTCTACTGGATCGGTGTGTCCCCCGTGGGACGGTTGAGCTAATGTAGGCTAATGCGATTAGCGTGAGGTTGTAAACAACAAGAAAATCTCCCAGGACATAGACATATCTGATATTGTCAGAAATCTTAAATTATTGTTAAT
Source organism: Salvelinus alpinus (assembly GCF_045679555.1). Lineage (NCBI taxonomy): Eukaryota > Metazoa > Chordata > Actinopteri > Salmoniformes > Salmonidae > Salvelinus > Salvelinus alpinus. Next base: position 84,650,946 of record NC_092088.1, on the reverse strand, counting down.
CTAACTACACTGTCCAATTTACAATAGCTATTACAGTGAAACAATACCATGCTATTGTTAGATGAGAGTACACAGTTATGAACTTAATAAACCAATTTCAATGCCTTGCAAAAGTATTCATCCCCCTTGGCATTTTTTCTATTTTGAACCATTACAACCTGTAATTTAAATTGATTTTTATTTTCATTTCATGTAATGGACATACACAAAATAGTCCAAATTGGTGAAGTGAAATTTAACAAATGTAAAAAGGAAAAGTGGTGCTGTCACGTTCGTTGACGGACGAATCAGACCAAGGTGCAGCGTGGTTATTTGATGAACACGAAAAAAATAAAAATAAATACAACCAAATCAAATCAAATCAAATATATATATATAGCCCTTCGTACATCAGCTGATATCTCAAAGTGCTGTACAGAAACCCAGCCTAAAACCCCAAACAGCAAGCAATGCAGGTGTAGAAGCACGGTGGCTAGGAAAAACTCCCTAGAAAGGCCAAAACCTAGGAAGAAACCTAGAGAGGAACCAGGCTATGAGGGGTGGCCAGTCCTCTTCTGACTGTGCCGGGTGGAGATTATAACAGAACATAGCCAAGATGTTGAAATGTTCATAAATGACCAGCATGGTCAAATAATAATAATCACAGTAGTTGTCGAGGGTGCAGCAAGTCAGCACCTCAGGAGTAAATGTCAGTTGGCTTTTCATAGCCGATCATTAAGAGTATCTCTACCGCTCCTGCGGTCTCTAGAGAGTTGAAAACAGCAGGTCTGGGACAGGTAGCACGTCCGGTGAACAGGTCAGGGTTCCATAGCTGCAGGCAGGACAGAACGTGAAGCTACATGCAGTGCAGAACGCAACTACACACAAACAAGGTCCCACAAACTAAAGCTGCTAAAGGCTGCCTACGTATGATCCCCAATCAGAGATAACGATAGACAGCTGCCTGTCTTTTAGTTTTTGATAATTAAAGTACATTTAAAACCAAATACCATTAGACTTTTACTCAAGTAGTATTCCACTGGGTGACTTTCACTTTTACTTCAGTCCTTTTCTTTTAAGGTATCTTTACTTTTACTCAAGTATGACAATCGGCTACTTTTTCCACCACTGCTATTTGGTACGCATCCAAAGGGTGATGCAGAGTTTGGTCTCATCAACACCAAGAGTTCACCACTCTTGCCTCTATCACAAGCTCCTTCTATTCCTCTCAAGTATTGTTTGGTTCAGTTTAATCTCTCTATCTGTTTCTCACAGTTTCTGTTTTTAAGTTTCTTTTATCCACCCACAAGCCACACTGCTTTTGACATCTACAGAAAAACTGGTTAAACTCAAAGCAATTAAGGAGATTATTGTTGTTATCAATCTCATTTGCATGTACGTCTACCGGGAATGAGAGGATGAGAGTGATGATATCCTTTTCATTGTCATTACCCTGACTCCTTAGTGTAGCCATTGTCAAAGCCTTCAGCATCATTACCCTGACTCCTTAGTGTAGCCATTGTCAAAGCCTTCAGCATCATTACCCTGACTCCTTAGTGTAGCCATGGTCAAAGCCTTCAGCATCATTACCCTGACTCTTACTGTATCCATTGTCAAAGCCGTCAGCGTCATTACCCTGAGTCTTAGTGTTTCTATTGTCAAAGCCGTCAGCGACATTACCCTGACTCTTAGTGTAGCCATTGTCAAAGCCTTCACTGCTATTGGAATAGTGTTCCAGTATGTGTGCACCTATTTTGACACCTAAATATGTTGTTTCTTTGATTTGTGAAATGCCTATGTTGATTGATGATTTGTTGCTGGCTTATTGTCACCTGGTTATTAGTCAACTTGTTTAACTGGGGAATGGGTGTGCTATATATGTATATACTTAGTTATGTTCTCTAAATCATCAACTGTGTGCAAAACGTTGAATGTTTTTCACAAACAATACATTCTGGGAATGTATAACTAGCTAAAAAGTCTGCCAAAAAGAAAGCAAGGAAATAAAAAAATGTGTTTTGCAAATCATTTTGGCAAGACTTATGTTATGAAAATGTTTAAATTTGTGATTTGGTTTTTGTTTATACATTAACATAACTCTATTAACCTAGTTGAAACTTCAGCGTGCTAATTCTCAATTAATATAGGAATAATTGGTTGGCTAAAATTAAAACTAAATGATTTGAGTAAGTGAAGTTGGGTCGATGAAATGTTGTAGGTAACTTTTTGTTTATTTTAAACGTCTAAAACGTATTAAAAACTTTGTGGCAGTTGTTATAGCTCAAGAATTAAGTATTGACATTTAACCTTTGACTTTACAGACTTTAACCACTGAAATGTCTCTTTAAACTTTAAAGGCAACAATGATAACGAACGCCTGGCGATTGCTAGACAGCGAATCCCATATCGACTTGGTCGAGTAGTTGACGAATGGCTACTCGACAAAGGTAAAAACATTGATTAAAACTTCAAATTAAAATAATTTGGTCATAACCCAGTAAAACTTTTTGTAACCAATAAACCTTAAAAAAATTAATGTTCAGTAAAACTTCAATAAAACTAAATAATTTAAAAACAGTTAAATGTAGCTTGTTAGTAACATTGCACACTTTCTTTTTAGAGATGTCAGCTTCAGGTTAAAGGGACTGTAAACATAAATCTAACTATTTCCTGAAGTAATATCAACACTGTTAAAATGTATATAAATTATTATAACATTGTTGTCATTTGATACCTAAATGATCAACTAATAAAGGTCCAGTTAAATTATACATTCTGTTGATATTTGTAGTGTTGTGTTTTATACACATATATACATATATGTGGTTGTTTATAATGGATCATACTGATTCAACTTCTAGAAATGTTCAATGATAAATAGAGTGCAATATTAATTGGCATAAAGAAAGTGAGTCCCTTTAACGGATATTGTAAATATGTATAGGGAATGAATATCAAGGCAATGTATCATAAAAGTCAAAAGTTTGAGTGCATGCCTTTTTGTATGTTTCTAGAAACCAAGTTGTATCTCCCACCATGATTATTTTTCATTTTGATGTGTTCTGTTTCAGTTTTTATGTTCCCTTTTATTTTACTGTCACCAATGACACTTTTGTTATGTCCCTCATTTTTCAAAACTCAGTGTAAATGTTAAGTTGCATTCACTTCTTGCTAAAAGGCGGTCTTGGGATGATGATAAATGTCAAATGAATAATTTTAACTTTGGCAAAACTTTTGAAATGTATGTTAAATATAATTTTTACTTTAGAATTGTATGTTAAATATAGTAATGAAACTCAAAACTTCTATACATACTATAACTATGAATTATGTTTTTTATTATGATAATGAAACTTAAAACTTCTATATAATCATTAAAAAAATTAAAGTGGTGAGTGTTTTCAAAGAAATTCAAGTGTCAAGCTATTCTAAGAGGATAATTGGAGCCTGTAAGATGACACATCTGTCAACTCTATTTTCACCACAGGCAATTTCCCACAGACAAACTGTCCCTTTTTAAATTCCATCACATATAAAAACTCACACTTCTAATATTCTCCTATTATTTCAAGGAATAAATAAATTGCAGTTTAGCCCAATGCTGTCAAGTAATACTAGATTTGCATACTTACCCGCAGTTAAATTGACTTGATTGTCCTTTTAGCAAAGCTGCAGTACATTGATTTACCACAACTTTTTGCTTTATTCTTTCTCCCTTTGAGTCTGTGTGGTTCCATCCCATCATTCTAACCGCAATAAATTACCATGAGAGGCTTGCCTCTAGCAATGGGTAATTTATCGCAACTCATTAGCCGACTGGGCAAATAATCTGTGTTCCTATGCGCAATTATTTTTCATCACGCTTTAATTTTTTATTTCTGTTTTGACTCAACATACAAGTAGGGAGTTAGTGGTGGCAGAGTCCGTCCACATTCCATCCAACATAGATTGTTGTATATATGTAACATTGTTTTCCCACAGGTCGGCAGCTCACTATCTTCAACAGCCAGACCACCATACAGATAGGTGGCTGGGACAGGGACAGGAGTCGCTCGTTTCAGGGCCAGCTCTCAGGCCTCTACTATAACGGGCTGAAGGTGTTCAACATGGCCACGGAAGGAGATCCTAACATCCGCATCCAGGGGAGCGTGAGACTGGTGGGAGAGTCACCCTCTTCCATCACGCCACAGTCCAGTGCCAACACGGACAACCGGTCGGAGACGTCCACCTCCATTATGGAGATCACCACCACAATGGCGTCCAGTAGGAAAGTGAAGCAGACGACGCCACGGGAACCTCATCAGGTAGGAGAACTCAGAACTTAAGATACGATATACTTTAGCATTATTATTTATTAGACATTTGTCTTCTGCTTTGTCTAAACAATATACCGTACTTATACACACAAAACACATTGGGTTGGAGAGGCTGGGCTGGAGCAGAGGACTGCATAGGGCAGGGCCCTAACCTTCTGCTCTTCTTATTCTCTGTACAGTCAGGTCTAAAATGTTTCATTTTTCTCAAGGGTACCAATAATTAAGACCTGACATTATCTTTTCTTGTTATGTGTCTTATCCTGGTCTGAGCTCTGTCTGTGAGCCTGGTCTGGGCTCTGTCTGTGAGCCTGGTCTGGGATCTGTCTGTGAGCATGGTCTGAGATCTGTCTGTGAGCCTGGTCTGAGATCTGTCTGTGAGCCTGTTCTGAGATATTGTATGTCTGTGCTGTATATCTTGGTCTATGAGCCTGGTCTAAGATCTGTTTGTGCTGTATATCCTGGACTGTGAGCCTGGTCTGAGATCTGTCTGTGAGCCTGGTCTGGGATCTGTCTGTGAGCCTGGTCTGAGATCTGTCTGTGAGCCTGTTCTGAGAACTGTATGTCTGTGCTGTATATCTTGGTCTATGAGCCTGGTCTGAGATCTGTTTGTGCTGTATATCCTGGTCTGTGAGCCTGGTCTGAGATCTGTCTGTGAACCTGGTCTGAGATCTGTCTGTGAGCCTGGTCTGGGATCTGTCTGTGAGCCTGGTCTGAGATCTGTCTGTGAGCCTGTTCTGAGATATTGTATGTCTGTGCTGTATATCTTGGTCTATGAGCCTGGTCTGAGATCTGTTTGTGCTGTATATCCTGGTCTGTGAGCCTCGTCTGAGATCTGTCTGTGAACCTGGTCTGAGATCTGTCTGTGAGCCTGGTCTGGGATCTGTCTGTGAGCCTGGTCTGAGATCTGTCTGTGAGCCTGTTCTGAGATATTGTATGTCTGTGCTGTATATCTTGGTCTATGAGCCTGGTCTGAGATCTGTTTGTGCTGTATATCCTGGACTGTGAGCCTGGTCTGAGATCTGTCTGTGAGCCTGGTCTGGGATCTGTCTGTGAGCCTGGTCTGAGATCTGTCTGTGAGCCTGTTCTGAGAACTGTATGTCTGTGCTGTATATCTTGGTCTATGAGCCTGGTCTGAGATCTGTTTGTGCTGTATATCCTGGTCTGTGAGCCTGGTCTGAGATCTGTCTGTGATCCTGGTCTGCGATCTGTCTGTGATGTATAGCCAACTCCTATGTTTGTTCACATGACAAAGACCAAGAAAAGCACAATTTATTTATTTAACCTTTAACTAGGCAAGCCAGTTAAGAACAATTTATTATTTCCAATGACGGCCTACCAAAAGGCAAAAGGCCTCTTGCGGGGACGGAGGCTGGACAAAACACACATCACAACAAGAGAGACAACACAACACTACATAGAGAGAGACCAAAGACAACAACATAGCATGGCAGCAACACATGACAACACAGCATGGTATCAACACAACATGACAACTACATGGTAGCAACAGAACATGACAACAACATGGTAGAAACACAACATGACAACAACATGGTAGCAACAGAACATGGCAGCAGCACAACATGGTAGCAGCACTAAACAGGGTATAACAATTATTGGGCACAGACAGCACAAAGGGCAAGAAGGTAGAGACAACAATATATCACACAAAGCAGCCACAACTGTCAGTAAAAGTGTCCATGATTGAGTATTTGAATGAAGAGATTGAGATAAAACTTTCCAGTTTGGACTCTTTTTTTATTCTTTTTGTGGTTCTATGTTTTCCTTTTTTCAGTGATAAAAATATCTCGTTATGACCTCAAGCCATTTGAAAAGTCTATGCATGTACACTATATAAACAAAAGCATGTAGACACCCCTTCAAATATGTGGCTTCTGCTCTTTCAGCCACACCCATTGCTGACAGGTGTATAAAATCGAGCACACCGCCATGCAATCTCCATAGACAAACATTGGTAGGAGAATGGCCTTACTGAAGAGCTCAGTGACTTTCAGTGTGGCACCTTCATATGATGCCGCCTTTCCAACAAGTCAGTTTGTCAAAGTTCTGCCCTGCTAGAGCTGGCCCAGTCAACTGTAAGTGCTGTTATTGTGAAGTGAAATGTCTAGAAGCAACAAAGGCACAGCCGGGAAGTGTTGAGACCACACATATTCACAGAACAGGACCGCCGAGAGCTGAAGTGCGTAGCGCGTAAAAATGCTCTGTCCTGGTTTGTGAAACTCACTGCCGAGGTCCAAACTGCCCCTGGAAGCAACGTTAGCACAAGAGTCAGCACAAGAACTGTTCGTCGGGAGCTTCATGAAATGTCATTGCGCAAAATGTTACGCAGCATCATCTGGATATGTGTGCAACAAAAGTTCAAAATTCTCCTTCTGCTACCATTTGTCAAGCCGTCTATGCATACAGTTTGACACATACATTTGATAAATCCAACATATGCACCGCACAGAACACACTGCAACTGCCTCTGCAATGCAATGCTGCAGGGCAAACGCAGCGTTCCATTGGAAACTAATGTACTTCTGGTGTACCAAAATGCGATTATGCTGTCGATGTGATCAAGGGACATGATCACCATGCGCAATGCCAAGAGTTGGCTGGAGTGGTGTAAAGCTCACCGCCATTGGACTCTGGAGCAGTGGAAACGCATTCTCTGGAGTGATGAATCACGATTTACCATCTGGCAGTCCGACGGACGAATCTGAGTTTGGTGAATGCCAGGAGAACGCTACCTGCCCCAATACATAGTGCCAACTTTAAAGTTTGGTGGATGAGGAATATTGGTCTGGGGCTGTTTTTAAATGTTCAGGCTTGGCCCCTTAGTTCCAGTGAAGGGAAATCGTAACACTACAGCATAATGACATTCTAGATGATTCTGTGCTTCCAACTTTGTGGCAACAGTTTGGGGAAGGTCCTTTCCTGTTTCAGCATGACAATGCCCCCGTGCACAAAGCAAGGTCATGCAGAAATGGTTTGTCGAGATCGGTCTGGAAGAACTTGACTGGCCTGCACAGAACCCTGACCTCAACCTCATCAAACACCTTTTGGATGAATTGGAATGCTGACTGCGAGCCAGATCTAATTGCCCAACATCAGTGCCCGACCTCACTAATGATCTTGTGGCTGAATGGAAGCAAGCCCCAACAGCAATGTTTCAGCATCTCGTGGAAAGCCTTCCCAGAAGAGTGGAGGCTGTTGTAGCAGCAAAGGGGGGACCAAATCCATATTAATGCCCACGACTTTGGAATGAGATGTTCGACAAGCAGGTGTCCACATACGTTTGGTCATGTAACGTATTTGACATACAGTGCATTATATGTAACCCAACAACACAATATGTTCTCATAACTGTCCAAATATTCGGAGTTTTCTGGTGTTAGCTGTTCTATTTCCGATGATGCATCTGACCTCAATAGCCAAGGACGAATCATGTCTTCAACCACCAGCCTAACGTAAGATCACTGTTTATGCCAATGTCTGCTATGACACTGCTAGACATATGCTGCAATCAAGTGTGACATATTACATCTAGAAACATGACAGATAATACACTGTAGGCCTATTATAATACTCTCCATCTGGAGACACAGACATGTGAAGTATGGTATATAATACATTCATATTCATTGTTGTGTAAATGAACACATGCAGGTACATTTTTATAATCCAATGTAAGAATTGATGAAAATTATTTGTCCTGATTGTTATGTATGTTTGTTTTCTTGTCATCTAAAGAAATGTTCTTTGAATAATGAAGCTTATTGCTTCTGATTGATTCTAGCAGTTCTATTGGAAGCTGGATTCCGTGCAGACATGCAGACTAGACTGTATGACCAGGAATCATATAAGGTCACTGTGTATAGGGAAAGATGGGGTGACTGGCTCCTACGTCTCTGAAGTTCCTTTTGTGTGTGTCTAGCCAAGGAGAGACAACACTATTTGGCCTCCTCAAGTGCTGTTGTCGTGAAGAAATACACATGATGCTGCATAGGGCGTTTCTGCCTCCGTGCTCATTGGGCACAGCCCAGGGGGCGTTTTCTGCCTCCGTGCTCATAGGGCACAGCCCAGGGGGCGTTTTCTGCCTCCGTGCTCATAGGGCACAGCCCAGGGGGCGTTTTCTGCCTCCGTGCTCATAGGGTACTGCCCAGGTGGCGTTTTCTGCCTCCGTGCTCATAGGGCACAGCCCAGGGGGCGTTTTCTGCCTCCGTGCTTATAGGGTACTGCCCAGGTGGCGTTTTCTGCCTCCGTGCTCATAGGGCACAGCCCAGGTGGCGTTTTCTGCCTCCGTGCTCATAGGGTACAGCCCAGGTGGCGTTTTCTGCCTCCGTGCTCATAGGGCACAGCCCAGGGGGCGTTTTCTGCCTCCGTGCTCATAGGGCACAGCCCAGGGGGCGTTTTCTGCCCCCATGCACAAAATAACAAATAAAAGAGAAATAAAAAAGAAGAGAGGCCAATGAAAACCAAGCCAGTTGTGGTTGAAGTTGTTGTTTTGAGGCTATGAAGTGATTGCTTGTCTTGGAGCAGTGAACATTGAATCGCTTTCATGCCAAATTGATGGACCAGGGAATAGGCTTAGAGTTCACCCCTTGGGTATAGGTGCACTGGGCTTGAAGGAGGTCTAATGCCAGATCAGCCACAGACCAAAGAAACAAGTCAGAGGAAGGGCTCTGCCTCACAAACTGTCTGGCTGACATTCACAGGCATAATAACAAGATAATAGGCGGTCATTTAATTCACCTCACAACCTTTAAGGATTTGTTTATTCACTCTTCAATTGCCCAGAATATGTGTGTCGTATTGTTTTGCACAACTAGTGGTGAGTTTGTGTAATAGCAGGGAGAAAATGTGTTGATAGTTGAGGTTGCTTCAAAAGCTGGAGAAGGAGGTTGTTTTTCCAGGGAAACATAAACAAAATATATACATGTACCTTTTTTTTTCTTCGGGTGTTTCTAAAAGTATTCAGAATAAGACAGTGTCTTCTGACACTTAAAGTATTATCTAAAATGACGTCCTTAATGTCAAAAGACTAAAGGTAATGTGGTATGTACTTCCCGTGTTCACAGTGGATTGATACACAGCGGTTGGGGCTGCCTTCATATTATATATTTTACTGCAGACATTCAAAACAGTGTGTTGGCATAACTAATTAAGAATTGAACAAGACATCCCCTTTGATAAACAAGCAAGTGCAATACTCTGCAATCAAAACAAATCTAGGAATGAAGAACATTGTAAACAGGGCAAAGTAGTCTACACAATATAATCTATATACAGGCAAGTCATTTTCCTGGCTCCCTCTGATCGGATATAATGTAGAGCCTTGACACCTCTCTCTGATTGGGTATTGGGTGGAACCCGAGCTTGGCTAATTGGCTCCCCAGTGTTTCGTGCCACAGAGGAGAAGACAGCAATGTTGTCCAGATGTAAATGGGATTTTCAGGGATATATTTCCCATTCTATTGCATGTGTGGGTTAGCGTTCAAGGCTTTCGAGACTCACACACCCCCTTTATATCAAACGATGGCCTAGTTTCTAGGTAATGCATATAGGCATTGGGACCCCCGAAATAGACACAGCCTCTCCCCATCCCATCCCTACCCAGTCCGTCAGTGTCCCAGACTGTTTCTTTCTGTCCACAAAGGGATGGAGAAATCAACCCAGACATCATCCTCTCTTACTGGCTTCCTGCTTGCCTGCCCATTTCCATAGAGCTCAGTTCATGTCTGTGGCTGTGTGTGTGTGTGTGAGAGAGAGAGAGAGAGAGAGAGAGAGAGAGAGAGAGAGAGAGAGAGAGAGAGAGAGAGAGAGAGAGAGAGAGAGAGAGAGAGAGAGAGAGAGAGAGAGAGCAAGAGACACAAAGAGAGAGAGAGAGCAAGAGACACAGAGAGAGCGAGAGAGCAAGAGACACAGAGAGAGCGAGAGAGCAAGAGACACAGAGAGAGAGAGAGCAAGAGACACAAAGAGAGAGAGAGAGCAAGAGACACAGAGAGAGAGAGAGAGAGCAAGAGACACAGCTACAGAGAGAGAGAGAGAGAGCAAGAGACACAGAGAGAGAGTAAGAGACACAGAGAGAGAGAGAGAGAGCAAGAGACACAGAGAGAGAGAGAGAGAGCAAGAGACACAAAGAGAGAGAGAGAGCAAGAGACACAAAGAGAGAGAGAGAGAAAGAGACACAGAGAGAGAGAGAGAGAGAGAGAGAGAGAGAGAGAGAGAGAGAGAGAGAGAGAGAGAGAGAGAGAGAGAGCAAGAGACACAGAGAGAGAGAGAGAGCAAGAGACACAGAGAGTGAGCAAGAGAAAGAGAGAGAGAGAGAGACAAAGATAGAGAGAGAGACACAAAGAGAGAGAGAGAGCAAGAGACACAGAGAGAGAGAGCGATCAAGAGACACAAAGAGAGAGAGAGAGACACAAAGATAGAGAAACAGAAAGAGATAATAATCCAAGCAAGTAAACTCCGATGTTATTATTCCTTTCCATTTCATAAATATTGATCAAGTGTAAATATTTTCTTCCCCTCCTAAAATTAGTCCAGGCCTATGAACCATAGCAGCAGCATGCAATCCACAGTGGAAGATCAGACAGTGGTCTGTAATTGTGTTTAATCTCTGTGTATGAGGCGTTATCTTTATAAATTTTGACAAAAGCCAGTGGTTTCGGCAGTCAGGAAGGAAACTGCTGCTGATGCGCATGTCCTATTTTTCTGTTTCAAATTGTTTCATTATAACAGAATAATACTGTGTTACACATGAACGCCATCCATGTCCATATTTGCTCACAGGTGTAAATGCATTTTATCTCTTATTCTTATCCATATTTTTTTTAAACTGCATTGTTAGTTAGAGCCTGTAAGTAAACATTTCACTGTAAGTTCTACACCTGTTGTATTCGGCGCATGTGACTAATACAATTTGATTCGATTCTGAATAGACTGTAAATATGAACAGATACTGCACACTGTAGACACCACATAAAGATAAGCATAGACTACTCAGCTGAATAGGTAAGTACTGTAACTGAATGTACATTCTCTCTTCACTCCTACTGCATTCAGAGCATTGCAATTAGCCAATCAATGAGAATCAAAGAATGTTCAACAAACAATCAATTCATTAGAACGTTCAAAAACCACTGATGGCGTCAACGATGACATGCTCTTTGTACTACTCCGAGTGGTTGACCTTGTATCCATAGCCCTCAGTCACTAACCCCTGCCTTTCTATATAGTCCTAAACATTATCAATCTGTTTAGTCTCTCTGTGCTATTACACATCAGTAAAGGTCAAACCAAATATTTAATCTTACCCCACCCCTACCAGCTCCTACAACCTCTCCCTATGTCACAGCCATGACCAATGAGCACCTCCTACCACCTCTCCCTATGTCACAGACATTACCAACGAGCACCTCCTACCACCTCTCCCTATGTCACAGACATTACCAACGAGCACCTCCTACCACCTCTCCCTATGTCACAGACATTACCAACGAGCACCTCCTACCACCTCTCTCTATGTCACAGACATTACCAACGAGCACCTCCTACAACCTCTCCCTATGTCACAGACATTACCAACGAGCACCTCCTACCACCTCTCTCTATGTCACAGCCATTACCAACGAGCACCTCCTACAACCTCTCCCTATGTCACAGACATTACCAACGAGCACCTCCTACCACCTCTCCCTATGTCACAGCCATTACCAACGAGCACCTCCTACCACCTCTCCCTATGTCACAGCCATTACCAACGAGCACCTCCTACCACCTCTCCCTATGTCACAGCCATTACCAACGAGCACCTCCTACCACCTCTCCCTATGTCACAGGCATTACCTACGAGCACCTCCTACCACCTCTCCCTATGTCACAGACATTAGCAACGAGCACCTCCTACCAACTCTCCCTATGCCACAGCCATTACCAACGAGCACCTCCTACCCTCTCTCCCTATGTCACAGCCATTACCAACGAGCAACTCCTACCACCTCTCCCTATGTCACAGCCATTACCAACGAGCACCTCCTACCACCTCTCCCTATGTCACAGCCATTACCAACGAGCACCTCCTACCACCTCTCCCTATGTCACAGCCATTACCAACGAGCACCTCCTACCATCTCTCCCTATGTCACAGCCATTACCTACGAGCACCTCCTACCATCTCTCCCTATGTCACAGCCATTACCAACGTGCACCTCCTACCACCTCTCCCTATGCCACAGCCATTACCAACGAGCACCTCCAACAACCTCTCCCTATGTCACAGCCATTACCAACGAGCACCTCCTACAACCTCTCCCTATGTCACAGCCATTACCAACGAGCACCTCCTACCACCTCTCCCTATGTCACAGCCATTACCAACGAGCACCTCCTACCACCTCTCCCTATGTCACAGCCATTACCAACGAGCACCTCCTACAACCTCTCCCTATGTCACAGCCATTACCTACGAGCACCTCCTACCACCTCTCCCTATGTCACAGCCATTACCAACGAGCACCTCCTACCACCTCTCCCTATGTCACAGCCATTACCAACGAGCACCTCCTACAACCTCTCCCTATGTCACAGCCATTACCAACGAGCACCTCCTACAACCTCTCCCTATGCCGCAGACATTACCAACGAGCACCTCCTACCACCTCTACCTATGTCACAGCCATTACCAACGAGCACCTCCTACAACCTCTCCCTATGTCACAGCCATTACCAACGTGCACCTCCTACCACCTCTCCCTATGCCACAGCCATTACCAACGAGCACCTCCTACCATCTCTCCCTATGCCACAGCCATTACCAACGAGCACCTCCTACAACCTCTACCTATGTCACAGCCATTACCAACGAGCACCTCCTACCATCTCTCCCTATGTCACAGCCATTACCAACGAGCACCTCCTACAACCTCTCCCTATGTCACAGCCATTACCAACGAGCACCTCCTACAACCTCTCCCTATGTCACAGCCATTACCAACGTGCACCTCCTACCATCTCTCCCTATGTCACAGACATTACCAACGAGCATCTCCTACCATCTCTCCCTATGTCACAGCCATTACCAACGTGCACCTCCTACCACCTCTCCCTATGTCACAGCCATTACCAACGAGCACCTCCTACCATCTCTCCCTATGTCACAGCCATTACCAACGAGCACCTCCTACCACCTCTCCCTATGTCACAGCCATTACCAACGAGCACCTCCTACAACCTCTCCCTATGTCACAGCCATTACCAACGATCACCTCCTACCACCTCTCACTATGTCACAGACATGATCAATTTAAATTTGTAGGAATTGTGAAAAAACAATTACAAACACTAGTTAAAAACATTGCAGTAATCTGCTCAATACCGTAGCATCGTTGCAGCAACCCCCAGCTGCTAACACAGCTTGATCTTTGTTATAAACAAAATGCAGCCAATTCCCAAGGGTCCTGCATATGAAATGCAGCTAATTGGTAACTGTTTATTATTGTATAAGTATTGATTATATACATGATGTATAAGCAGAGCTGCCTAACAAGCCTCCTCCAGACTGGCTATGAATCATACATGATTAAAATAAATGTGTGTTCAAGGAAGGGAAATGTGCTTAGAAAATGTAGCACTGCAGAAGGGCCTCTAAGAGCGAGCTGAGAAGTGTGTGCAGGTGTGTGTGTTGGTCCCTGTGAGTATTTTGTTTTTATTTTATTAATTTAAATAGGCAATTCAGTTAAGAACAAATTCTTATTTACAATGACAGCCTGCCCCAGCCAAACATCGCTGGGCCAATTGTGTGGGACACCCAATCACGGCCAGATGTGATACAGGCTGGATTCAAACCAGGGACTGTAGTGACGCCTCTTGCACTGAGATGCAGTGCCTTATACCGCTGCGCCACTTGGGAGTGCGAGGGTGCGTGTTACTCTGATGCATTCATAGTGGAGAAGGTCGACTGGTTAAAGGGGCAGTTTTCAGAGAAGAGTGGAGAAGAGATGATGCGAGGTGAAGATGTCTCTAAGGCCTCTGTGTCTGTCTGCTGTTCTGTTCTATGTGACTGCCCTCCTATGCTGCTTCTTTAACCAGGAGTCATACTGCCTGTCATCTCAGGTCACTAAGCCTGGAGAGAGACAGACCCTCCCCACTCATCGTCGTTTACTGGTAGCAGCATACAGCTAGCTATACAATATCCTATTATGTGTTATCTATTTACCATACAGTGACTTGCGATAGTATTCAACACCTCCTTTGCATTTTTCCTATTTTGTTGCCTTACAACCTGGAATTAAAATGGATTTTGGGGGCGTTTGTATCATTTGATTTACACAGCATGCCTGCCACTTTGAGATGCAAATTTGTTTTATTGTGAAACAAACAAGAAATAAGACAAAAAATCTGAAAACTTGAGCATAACTACTATAACCCAGAAGTCAATACTTTGTAGAGCCACCTTTGCAGCAATTATAGCAGTAAATCTCTGGGGTAAGTCTCTATAAGCTTGGCACGTCTAGCCACTGGGTTTTTTGCCCATTCTTCAAGGCAAAACTCCTGCACCTCATTCAAGTTGGATGGGTTCCGCTGGTGTATAGCAATCTTAAAGTCCTCCCACAGATTCTCAATTTGAATGAGGTCTGGGCTTTGACTAGGCCATTCCAATACATTTTATAATATTTCCCCTTAAACCACTCGAGTGTTGCTTTAGCAGTATGCTTAGGGTCATTGTACTGCTGCAAGGTGAACCTTCGTCCCAGTCTCAAATCTCCGGAAGACTAAAACAGGTTTCCCTCAAGAATTTCCCTGTATTTAGTGCCATCCATCAATCCTTCAATTCTGACCAGTTTCCAGTCCATGCCGATGAAAATGGGATGGTGTTCTCGGGGTGATGAGAGGTGTTCGGTTTGCGCCAGACATAGCGTTTTCCTTGATTGCCAAAAAGCTCAATTTTAGTCTCATCTGACCATAGTACCTTCTTCCATATGTTTGGGGAGTCTCCCACATGGCTTTTGGCGAACACCAAACATGTTTGCTTACTTTTGTCTTTAAGCAATGGCTTTTTTCTTGCCATTCTTCCATAAAGCACAGCTCTGTGGAGTGTACGGCTTAAAGTGGTCCTATGGACAGATACTCCAAACTCCGTTGTGGAGCTTTGCAGCTCCTTCAGGGTTATCTTTGGTCTCTTTGTTGCCTCTTTAATGTCCTCTGATATTTTTTTATAACCCAACCCTGATCTGTACTTCTCCACAACTTTGTCCCTGACCTGTTTGGAGAGCTCCTTGGTCTTCATGGTGCCCTTTGCTTGGTGGTGCCCCTAGCTTAATGGTATTGCAGACTCTGGGGCGTTTCAGAACAGGTATACTGAGATCGTGTGACAGATCATGTGACACTTAGATTGAACACTGGTGGACTTTATTTAACCAAATATGTGACTTCTGAAGGTAATTGGTTGCACCAGATCTTATTTAGGGGCTTCATAGCAAAGGGATTGAATACGTATGCATGCACCACTTTTCTGTTTTGTATTTTGTAGTTTTTTATAAGCTATTTTTCTCATTTCACTTCCCCAATTTGGACTATTTTGTGTATGTCCATTACATGAACTCCAAATAAAAATCAATTTAAATTACAGGTTGTAATGCAACAAAATAGGAAAAACGCCAAGAGGTTTGAATTATTTTGCAAGGCACTGTATAACAACTAAAGCCATCGTATGAATATATTTTCACACAATTCTGGTTAAAACCAATAACATTTGTTATGGGGTAGAAAATACATAGGCTTGTCATTGTATTCGTTCTTGAATAACATAGTACTTCATTTGTTTTGTCCCAAAGGATTCTCTTCAACCCAATGCTATAGCATGCTGTCTAATCAGTCCTATAGCATGTTGGGATCCTTGGCGTGCACCACAGATAGTGGAGTAGCTAGCTAATGTGCTGACCTTAGCGTTTTCCCTCGGAGCTAAGACAATCTACACACACACACACTCAAACGCACACGCACACACAAACACACACACACACATATACAGTGGGGAGAACAAGTATTTGATACACTGATGATTTTGCAGGTTTTCCTACTTACAAAGCATGTAGAGGTGTGTAATTTTTATCATAGGTACACTTCAACTGTGAGAGACGGAATCTAAAACAAAAATCCAGAAAATCACATTGTATGATTTTTAAGTAATTAATTTGCATTTTATTGCATGACATAAGTATTTGATCACCTACCAACCAGTAAGAATTCCGGCTCTCACAGACCTGTTAGTTTTTCTTTAAGAAGCCCTCCTGTTCTCCACTCATTACCTGTATTAACTGCACCTGTTTGAACTCGTTACCTGTATAAAAGACACCTGTCCACACACTCAATCAAACAGACTCCAACCTCTCCACAATGGCCAAGACCAGAGAGCTGTGTAAGGACATCAGGGATAAAATTGTAGACCTGCACAAGGCTGGGATGGGCTACAGGACAATAGGCAAGCAGCTTGGTGAGAAGGCAACAACTGTTGGCGCAATTATTAGAAGATGGAAGAAGTTCAAGATGACGGTCAATCACCCTCGGTCTGGGGCTCCACGCAAGATCTCACCTCGTGGGGCATCAATGATCATGAGGAAGATGAGGGATCAGCCCAGAACTACACGGCAGGACCTGGTCAATGACCTGAAGAGAGCTGGGACCACAGTCTCAAAGAAAACCATTAGTAACACACTACGCCGTCATGGATTAAAATCCTGCAGCGCATGCAAGGTCCCCCTGCTCAAGCCAGCGCATGTCCAGGCCCGTCTGAAGTTTGCCAATGACCATCTGGATGATCCAGAGGAGGAATGGGAGAAGGTCATGTGGTCTGATGAGACAAAAATAGAGCTTTTTGGTCTAAACTCTACTCGCCCTGTTTGGAAGAAGATGACGGATGAGTACAACCCCAAGAACACCATCCCAACCGTGAAGCATGGAGGTAGAAACATCATTCTCTGGGAATGCTTTTCTCTAAAGGGGACAGGACGACTGCACCGTATTGAGGGGAGGTTGGATGGGGCCATGTATCGCGAGATCTTGGCCAACAACCTCCTTCCCTCAGTAAGAGCATTGAAGATGGGTCGTGACTGGGTCTTCCAGCATGACAACGACCCGAAACATACAGCCAGGGCAACTAAGGAGTGGCTCCGTAAGAAGCATCTCAAGGTCCTGGAGTGGCCTAGCCAGTCTCCAGACCTGAACCGAATAGAAAATCTTTGGAGGGATTCTTTTCTATTCTGTCTCACCAATGTTTTCCCTAAAGTGGGGAACACCACACTAGACAATTGCCCCCTTTTTGGCCTGCAAAGTTTTATTGCTGATTTATTTTGTAATTTAAGGAGTAATTAGAGTTGTCTCCAGTTTGCCCCCCAGTCCTTTGAGGAACAAAACAGAGGTGTCCTTTTAGGACATTTTTCACCCCGTTCATTGGCTTATTTGATTCAGGCCCTTGATTTCCTGCTGTCTCATCTGAGTTTTCCCAAGGTAGACAAATCCAGAACATTGCTAAACCGTTTTGTTACCCATTTATGGGTACTTATATGAGGTGTCTTCAGGGGTCTTTAGGCCCCTTAGGCCCCTAGTACTTTGAAGAACAGAATGGGGCTGAACGGGGATGTTCCCTCTGAGTCGTTGGGATGGATGGGCTGCTTTTGTTTAAATAAATACGGCACTCTGCTCTCCGCTTTGCCACCCTCAGACATGACTAATGGCAGCCAGAGCTGCCCGCAGAACAGACACATTGAGCGATGGGGTGAGGAGATAAAGCAGGTGATAAAAAAACACTCGTTCCTTTTGTCTCTCTCCTCTCCACCAGACCTGGTTGTCAGCTGAAGAGAGGTGTGGTGTCTGTTTAATATCAAAGGGGGTGGGGAAGGAATGTCTAATTAAGACACTTCCCATTTATCTCCAAATGTCCACTTCAGAAAATAATAGTGAGTTCAGCCAATTCCGCTTCCTTTACAACAGATTGTAGTTTGGTGAAGATGGTTATTGGTACCCACTGGTGTGATAAGTTTGGGGCTATCGCTGGGTGCTATTAAACAGACCAGATCAAACTGCAATAAACAGCAGCAAAATAAATATTGATGGCCCATAGTATTGTAGTGGCAGCAGAAGAAGGAGCAGCAACAGTCTTAGGGGTAGGCCATGGTGGACATGGTGGACATGGTGGACAGAGTGAAATAAACTGGGACTAAATAAACAGAGAAAGGGAGAGTGAGGAAGAGATTGAGCTCAGATTATGTTTAGTCAAAGCCTCCCAGTAATCAGAGACCGACAGCACCCTGTCTCACTGCACCCCCACCTCCCATCCCCAGTAGGGATCAGACAGACAGCACCCTTTCTCACTGCACCCCCACCTCCCATCCGACCCTGCCAGTGGTGACAAAGTACCCAATTGTCATACTTGAGTAAAAGTACAGATACCTTAATAGCTTAATAGAAAATGACATCCATAATATTCCCCAGGAGGACAGGTAACCAGGTGGCTGAGTAGACCATAGCAGACCCAAGAGAACAGGTAACCAGGTGGCTGAGTAGACCATAGCAACTCAAGAGGACAGGTAACCAGGTGGCTGAGTAGACCATAGCAACTCAAGAGGACAGGTAACCAGGTGGCTGAGTAGACCATAGCAACTCAAGAGGACAGGTAACCAGGTGGCTGAGTAGACCATAGAAGACCCAAGAGGACAGGTAACCAGGTGGCTGAGTAGACCATAGCAACCCAAGAGGACAGGTAACCAGGTGGCTGAGTAGACCATAGCAACCCAAGAGGACAGGTAACCAGGTGGCTGAGTAGACCATAGCAACTCAAGAGGACAGGTAACCAGGTGGCTGAGTAGACCATAGAAGACCCAAGAGGACAGGTTACCAGGTGGCTGAGTAGACCATAGAAGACCCAAGAGAACAGGTAACCAGGTGGCTGAGTAGACCATAGCAACCCAAGAGGACAGGTAACCAGGTGGCTGAGTAGACCATAGCAATGCAAGAGGACAGGTAACCAGGTGGCTGAGTAGACCATAGCAACTCAAGAAGACATGTTACCAGGTGGCTGAGTAGACCATAGCAGACCCAAGAGGACAGGTTACCAGGTGGCTGAGTAGACCATAGCAACTCAAGAGGACAGGTAACCAGGTGGCTGAGTAGACCATAGTAGACCGAAGAGGACAGGTTGCCAGGTGGCTGAGTAGACCATAGCAGACCCAAGAGGACAAGTTACCAGGTGGCTGAGTAGACCATAGCAACTCAAGAGGACAGGTTACCAGGTGGCTGAGTAGACCATAGCACACCCAAGAGGACAGTTAACCAGGTGGCTGAGTAGACCATAGCAGACCCAAGAGGACAGGTAACCAGGTGGCTGAGTAGACCATAGCAACTCAAGAGGACAGGTAACCAGGTGGCTGAGTAGACCATAGCAGACCCAAGAGGACAGGTAACCAGGTGGCTGAGTAGACCATAGCAGACCCAAGAGGACAGGTAACCAGGTGGCTGAGTAGACCATAGCAATGCAAGAGGACAGGTAACCAAGTGGCTGAGTAGACCATAGCAACTCAAGAGGACAGTTAACCAGGTGGCTGAGTAGACCATAGCAACTCAAGAGGACAGTTAACCAGGTGGCTGAGTAGACCATAGCAATGCAAGAGGACAGGTAACCAAGTGGCTGAGTAGACCATAGCAACTCAAGAGGACAGTTAACCAGGTGGCTGAGTAGACCATAGCAATGCAAGAGGACAGGTAACCAAGTGGCTGAGTAGACCATAGCAACTCAAGAGGACAGTTAACCAGGTGGCTGAGTAGACCATAGCAATGCAAGAGGACAGGTAACCAAGTGGCTGAGTAGACCATAGCACACCCAAGAGGACAGTTAACCAGGTGGCTGAGTAGACCATAGCAACTCAAGAGAACATGTAACCAGGTGGCTGAGTAGACCATAGCAATGCAAGAGGACAGGTAACCAGGTGGCTGAGTAGACCGTAGCAACTCAAGAGGACAGTTAACCAGGTGGCTGAGTAGAGCATAGCAACTCATGAGGACAGGTTACCAGGTGGCTGAGTAGACCATAGCAATGCAAGAGGACAGGTAACCAAGTGGCTGAGTAGACCATAGCAGACCCAAGAGGACAGTTAACCAGGTGGCTGAGTAGACCATAGCAGACTCAAGAGGACACGTAACCAGGTGGCTGAGTAGACCATAGCAGACCCAAGAGGACAGTTAACCAGGTGGCTGAGTAGACCATAGCAGACTCAAGAGGACACGTAACCAGGTGGCTGAGTAGAACATAGCAACTCATGAGGACAGGTTACCAGGTGGCTGAGTAGACCATAGCAACTCAAGAGGACACGTAACCAGGTGGCTGAGTAGACCATAGCAACTCAAGAGGACAGGTTACCAGGTGGCTGAGTAAACCATAGCAACTCATGAGGACAGGTTACCAGGTGGCTGAGTAGACCATAGCAGACTCAAGAGGACACGTAACCAGGTGGCTGAGTAGACCATAGCAACTCAAGAGGACAGGTTACCAGGTGGCTGAGTAAACCATAGCAGACCCAAGAGGACAGGGTTGATAAAGGTCATGGAAAGTGGTGGTGTGTTATGTACACAATATGGCAGTAACAAACAGAATTGAAATATATTAGCTTTGGGCAGAACACATGATAATGTTCATCTCAAACGCTATTGTTTGCTCTCAGAAGGACGGGAGGAAAGAGGAAGTATTTGTAGTGGCGTTCATTAGGGGTCTTATCAGACTGATTTGCATTTTAGTTTTTTCAATCCCAATCATTAAAAAGTTGTAAACTATAACACAGCTATAATTAGCCATTATGACCCATATACATATGTCTATTCTGAATATGAACAGACAGTCCGGCTAACTGTGTTCTCAAATTAACTACTAAATGGTCCTTCTCATTCATGAGTATGTTTCATTAGCTAGCTGTTATTTATTTTCTGTACATTGAAAGAGAGATTTCTTAATTTAGCTGAAAATAGCAATAGCAAGAATCTGGAGGCTGCTTTAAAACTAGCAAATAGACATCACAATACTATGGTAGCATAACATTATCACAATACTATTGTAGTGTAACATTTTCACAATACTATGTTACTATAACGTTATCAAAATATTATGGTAGCACAGAATAACGTTTTCACAATACTAATTAGTTGAACGAACACACTGACAGACTAAAAACATTGGCTTAAGATAAACCCATCATTTTGTTTTATTTATTTACAATCTTCCAAAAGCTGTGAGCAGTTTTCCTTTCTGAGGCTGGCTAGAGATTGAATAACAGCATCCAAAATGGGAGTCCAAAATGTCTTCCCCCTGAGAAGGAACCTCTTTCCTCGGGGCCAGACTGTTTCTGCTTTCTCCTTATGGAATCGTACTGCATAAACATATGTTGAACTAGGCTAGTGAACCTCTCACCTCT
Organism: Salvelinus alpinus; assembly: GCF_045679555.1. NCBI lineage: Eukaryota > Metazoa > Chordata > Actinopteri > Salmoniformes > Salmonidae > Salvelinus > Salvelinus alpinus. The sequence goes on along the minus strand of NC_092088.1, from coordinate 84,629,189 downwards.
GCCACCAAATTGTTTAAATTGTTAAATAAAGGTTAAATAAAATCAAACCTGTTTACATCCAAACTGACAATTAGCACTCTATGTTCCCAGTAAGTCCCAGGTTACTCAGGATGTAATGGCCTTGTGTTTTGGGATGGAAGACATGTCCAACAGGTGATGGAGGCGGCCAATGTGTGTGTGTGCTTGTGTGCGGTGTGGGGGGCCCATTTCCTTCACCCCTTCACACACACTAGAGGGTTGGGTTCCAGTTGAATTGGCTTGTAGTGACAGACCGTGTCATGATCTGAGGCCCTGAGGTAGAGGAGTGTGTAGTGAGAGACCGTGTCATGATCTGAGGCCCTGAGGTAGAGGAGCTTGTAGTGACAGACCGTGTCATGATCTGAGGCTCTGAGGTAGAGGAGCTTGTAGTGACAGACCGTGTCATGATCTGAGGCCCTGAGGTAGAGGAGCTTGTAGTGACAGACCGTGTCATGATCTGAGGCCCTGAGGTAGAGGAGTGTGTAGTGAGAGACCGTGTCATGATCTGAGGCCCTGAGGTAGAGGAGCTTGTAGTGACAGACCGTGTCATGATCTGAGGCTCTGAGGTAGAGGAGCTTGTAGTGACAGACCGTGTCATGATCTGAGGCCCTGAGGTAGAGGAGCGTGTAGTGAGAGACCGTGTCATGATCTGAGGCCCTGAGGTAGAGGAGCTTGTAGTGACAGACCGTGTCATGATCTGAGGCCCTGAGGTAGAGGAGCTTGTAGTGACAGACCGTGTCATGATCTGAGGCCCTGAGGTGGAGGAGCTTGTAGTGACAGACCGTGTCATGATCTGAGGCTCTGAGGTAGAGGAGCTTGTAGTGACAGACCGTGTCATGATCTGAGGCCCTGAGGTAGAGGAGCTTGTAGTGACAGACCGTGTCATGATCTGAGGCTCTGAGGTAGAGGAGCTTGTAGTGACAGACCGTGTCATGATCTGAGGCCCTGAGGTAGAGGAGCTTGTAGTGACAGACCGTGTCATGATCTGAGGCTCTGAGGTAGAGGAGCTTGTAGTGACAGACCGTGTCATGATCTGAGGCCCTGAGGTAGAGGAGCGTGTAGTGAGAGACCGTGTCATGATCTGAGGCCCTGAGGTAGAGGAGCTTTTAGTGACAGACCGTGTCATGATCTGAGGCCCTGAGGTAGAGGAGCTTGTAGTGAGAGACCGTGTCATGATCTGAGGCCCTGAGGTGGAGGAGCTTGTAGTGACAGACCGTGTCATGATCTGAGGCCCTGAGGTGGAGGAGCTTGTAGTGACAGACCGTGTCATGATCTGAGGCCCTGAGGTGGAGGAGCTTGTAGTGACAGACCGTGTCATGATCTGAGGCCCTGAGGTAGAGGAGCGTGTAGTGACAGACCGTGTCATGATCTGAGGCCCTGAGGTAGAGGGCGTGTAGTGACAGACCGTGTCATGATCTGAGGCCCTGAGGTGGAGGAGCTTGTAGTGACAGACCGTGTCATGATCTGAGGCCCTGAGGTAGAGGAGCTTGTAGTGACAGACCGTGTCATGATCTGAGGCCCTGAGGTGGAGGAGCTTGTAGTGACAGACCGTGTCATGATCTGAGGCCCTGAGGTAGAGGAGCTAGAGGGGCTGACAGGAATTTGATGAACTTCAGATTTACAGAGAGAAACAAGGGGTGCTGCATTGGCACTGCTGTCGTCTCACCTAGGAAACGTCTGTTTCAGTTCATAATAGATACGTTTCATGTTCAGTTATATTATGACTGTTTTAGTGGGTCTCTGTTTCAGTTCATAATAGATACCATGTTTTACTAACTGAGTTAAAGAGGACCATGTTCTACCAACTGAGTTACAGAGGACCATGTTCTACTAACTGAGCTACAGAGGACCATGTTCTACTAACTGAGTTACAGAGGACCATGTTCTACTATCTGAGTTACAGAGGACCATGTTCTACCAACTGAGTTACAGAGGACCATGTTCTACCAACTGAGTTACAGAGGACCATGTTCTACCAACTGAGTTACAGAGGACCATGTTCTATTAATAACTGAGTTACAGAGGACCATGTTCTACTAACTGAGTTACATAGGACCATGTTCTACTAACTGAGTTACAGAGGACCATGTTCTATTAACTGAGTTACAGAGGACCATGTTCTACTAACTGAGTTACAGAGGACCATTTTCTGCCGACTGATTTAGAGAGGACCATGTTCTACCAACTGAGCTACAGAGGACCATGTTCTACTGACTGAGTTACAGAGGATCATGTTCTACTATCTGAGTTACAGAGGACCATGTTCTACTAACTGAGTTACAGAGGACCATGTTCTACTAACTGAGTTACAGAGGACCATGTTCTACTAACTGAGTTACAGAGGACCATGTTCTACTAACTGAGTGACAGAGGACCATGTTCTACTAACTGAGTTACAGAGGACCATGTTCTACTAACTGAGTTACAGAGGACCATGTTCTACTAACTGAGTTACAGAGGACCATGTTCTACTAACTGAGTTACAGAGGACCATGTTCTACTAACTGAGTGACAGAGGACCATGTTCTACTAACTGAGCTACAGAGGACCATGTTCTACTAACTGAACTACAGAGGACCATGTTCTACTAACTGAACTACAGAGGACCATGTTCTACCAACTGAGTTACAGAGGACCATGTTCTACCAACTGAGTTACAGAGGACCATGTTCTACTAACTGAGTTACAGAGGACCATGTTCTACTAACTGAGCTACAGAGGACCATGTTCTACTAACTGAACTACAGAGGACCATGTTCTACCAACTGAGTTACAGAGGACCATGTTCTACTAACTGAGTTACAGAGGACCATGTTCTACTAACTGAGCTACAGAGGACCATGTTCTACTAACTGAGCGACAGAGGACCATGTTCTACTAACTGAATTACAGAGGACCATGTTCTACTAACTGAGTTACAGAGGACCATGTTCTACTAACTGAGTTACAGAGGACCATGTTCTACTAACTGAGTTACAGAGGACCATGTTCTACTAACTGAGCGACAGAGGACCATGTTCTACTAACTGAGCTACAGAGGACCATGTTCTACTAATTGAGTTACAGAGGACCATGTTCTACTATCTGAGTTACAGAGGACCATGTTCTACTAACTGAGTTACAGAGGACCATGTTCTACTATCTGAGTTACAGAGGACCATGTTCTACTAATTGAGTTACAGAGGACCATGTTCTACTAACTGAGTTACATAGGACCATGTTCTACTATCTGAGTTACAGAGGACCATGTTCTACTAATTGAGTTACAGAGGACCATGTTCTACTATCTGAGTTAGAGAGGACCATGTTCTACTAATTGAGTTACAGAGGACCATGTTCTACTATCTGAGTTACAGAGGACCATGTTCTACTATTTGAGTTACAGAGGACCATGTTCTACTAACTGAGTTACAGAGGACCATGTTCTACTAACTGAGTTACAGAGGACCATGTTCTACGAACTTAATTACAGAGGACCATGTTCTACGAACTTAATTACAGAGGACCATGTTCTACGAACTTAGTTACAGAGGACCATGTTCTACCTACTGAGTTAGAGAGGACCATGTTATACCAACTGAGTTACAGAGGACCATGTTCTGTCAACTGAATTAGAGAGGACCATGTTCTACCAACTGAGCTACAGAGAACCATGCTCTACGAACTGAGTTACAGAGGACCATGTTCTACTAACTTAGTTACAGAGGACCATGTTCTACTATCTGAGTTAGAGAGGAACATGTTCTACTAACTTTGTTACAGAGGACCATGTTCTACTAACTTTGTTACAGAGGACCATGTTCTACTATCTGAGTTACAGAGGACCATGTTCTACTAACTGAATTACAGAGGACCATGTTCTACTAATTGAGTTACAGAGGACCATGTTCTACTATCTGAGTTACAGAGGACCATGTTCTACTAATTGAGTTACAGAGGACCATGTTCTACTATCTGAGTTACAGAGGACCATGTCCTACTGACTGAGTTACAGAGGACCATGTTCTACTATCTGAGTTACAGAGGACCATGTTCTACTATCTGAGTTACAGAGGACCATGTTCTACTAACTGAATTACAGAGGACCATGTTCTACTAACTGAGTTACAGAGGACCATGTTCTACTAACTGAATTACAGAGGACCATGTTATACTAACTGAGTTACAGAGGACCGTGCTCTACTAACTGAGTTACAGAGGACCATGTTCTACTAACTGAGCGACAGAGGACCATGTTCTACTAACTGAGCTACAGAGGACCATGTTCTACTAACTGAGTTACAAAGGACAATGTTCTACTAACTGAGTTACAGAGGACCATGTTCTACTAACTGAGCGACAGAGGACCATGTTCTACTAACTGAGCTACAGAGGACCATGTTCTACTAACTGAGTTACAAAGGACAATGTTCTACTAACTGAGTTACAGAGGACCATGTTCTACTAACTGAGTTACAGAGGACCATGTTCTACTACCTGAGTTACAAAGGACAATGTTCTACTAACTGAGTTAAAGAGGACCATGTTCTACTAACTGAGTTACAGAGGACCATGTTCTACCAACTGAGTTACAGAGGAACATGTTCTACTGACTGAGTTACAGAGGAACATGTTCTACTGACTGAGTTACAGAGGACCATGTTCTACTAACTGAGTTACAGAGGACCATGTTCTACTATCTGAGTTACAGAGGACCATGTTCTACTATCTGAGTTACAGAGGACCATGTTCTACTAACTGAGTTACAGAGGACCATGTTCTACTAATTGAGTTACAGAGGACCATGTTCTACTATCTGAGTTACAGAGGACCATGTTCTACTAATTGAGTTACAGAGGACCATGTTCTACTATCTGAGTTACAGAGGACCATGTTCTACTAACTGAATTACAGAGGACCATGTTCTACTAACTGAGTTACAGAGGACCATGTTCTACTAACTGAGCGACAGAGGACCATGTTCTACTAACTGAGCTACAGAGGACCATGTTCTACTAACTTTGTTACAGAGGACCATGTTCTACTAACTTTGTTACAGAGGACCATGTTCTACTAACTGAGTTACAGAGGACCATGTTCTACTAACTTTGTTACAGAGGACCATGTTCTACTAACTGAGTTACAGAGGACCATGTTCTACTAACTGAGTTACAGAGGACCATGTTCTACTAACTGAGTTACAGAGGACCATGTTCTACTAACTTTGTTACAGAGGACCATGTTCTACTAACTGAGTTACAGAGGACCATGTTCTACTAACTTTGTTACAGAGGACCATGTTCTACTATATGAGTTACAGAGGACCATGTTCTACTAACTCAGTTACAGAGGACCATGTTCTACTATCTGAGTTACAGAGGACCATGTTCAACTAACTTTGTTACAGACGACCATGTTCAACTAACTTTGTTACAGAGGACCATGTTCTACTAACTTTGTTACAAAGGACCATGTTCTACTAACTTTGTTACAGAGGACCATGTTCAACTAACTTTGTTACAGAGGACCATGTTCAACTAACTTTGTTACAGAGGACCATGTTCTGAAGGCCCTAACTGAAGACAGACTGCGGAGGTTGAATGACTGGCCCTAACTGAAGACAGACTGTTGAGGTTGAATGACAGGCCCTAACTGAAGACAGACTGTTGAGGTTGAATGACAGGCCCTAACTGAAGACAGAATGTTGAGGTTGAATGACAGGCCCTAACTGAAGACAGACTGTTGAGGTTGAATGACAGGCCCTAACTGAAGACAGACTGTTGAGGTTGAATGACAGGCCCTAACTGAAGACAGAATGTTGAGGTTGAATGACAGGCCCTAACTGAAGACAGACTGTTGAGGTTGAATGACAGGCCCTAACTGAAGACAGACTGTTGAGGTTGAATGACAGGCCCTAACTGAAGACAGACTGTTGAGGTTGAATGACAGGCCCTAACTGAAGACAGACTGTTGAGGTTGAACGACAGGCCCTAACTGAAGACAGACTGTTGAGGTTGAATGACAGGCCCTAACTGAAGACAGACTGTTGAGGTTGAATGACAGGCCCTAACTGAAGACAGACTGTTGAGGTTGAACGACAGGCCCTAACACAGCTTTGTTGACTGAAGAGAGATGACTATATATTGCTCTTTAGAACAGTTATATGACTTCTGTAGCCCCCCAACATACCTTTCATGGTAATATATTGTCTACATTTATGTGTTCTAAGGAACAATGTATTGCTTCTCACCTTACCTCTTCGGTACTGAAATGGGTTGGAGATTTATAGTAGGGAGGGAGATGTGAGGGAAGACGAGGGTAATCCGTTTCCATATTTGCGACTCGACTCTGTCATTTCAATTTTGCTATTTCATAGTCAACCAGGTCTTTCACACGTGAAAATTGCTACTTTTGAAGTCTGAAGTAAGAAATGGTTGGCGGGAACTTACATATATTTTTTAAAGGTTGACAGATAATGATAATTGAGATGGAGGTGTGAAGTGGGTAGATTCATTTTAAAAATACTGGTTGCCGGTGGAATAAAGATGGCTGGTCGGTTAATGTTTTTGAGAGGCCATGGAAGGCATTTTGACTGCAGTCCTGAAGTAGAGATGGGAAATATGATCAGCATGTATCAAAACAACCAATTGATTTGAGAAGAGACCTACTTCATCTGTTATAGACCCCCTATAGAAACCCTACTGAATAGTTATGTAAGGGATTGTCAACGAGGGGCGATGCATTCTATGAAAATAATGAACAATGTGGAAGGTGTGTTCCACGACACGCTAGCGGAACTGATCTTCCACTGAGTTGCATTATTTTCCACAGAACTCATAGAGCCCTGAGTTGATTATCACTTTTATTCCAATGCTATAATTTAACAAATTTGCTGCTAGAAATGTGTTAATTTGCCTGTAGAAATGTGTTCAACATCCAAGCAAGTTGACTAGATAGAATAGCTACAGTATCTTGCCATCGTGAACATTGAATTCAACAATATCAATCATGTTTTCAATTCGACTTTTGCTTGCAAAAGCTGCTAAACACAGAACATGTAAGAATGAACTATATCCATTGAATTCTACCGTGTAAATATACTGTGCATTATTTAAGCAATAAAGCATGAGGAGGTGTAGTATATGGCCAATTTACCACGGCTAAGGGCTGTTGTTAAGCACAACAAAATGCGGAGTGCCTGTATACAGACCTTGGCCGTGGTATATTGGCCATATATCACAAACCCCCGAGGTGCTTTATTGCTATTTTAAATGGGTTACCAACGTAGTTAGAGAAGTAAAAATAGATGTTTTGTCACACCCGTGGTATACGGTCTGATATACCACAGCTGTCAGCCAATCAGCATTCAGTGCTCTAACCACCCAGTTTATAAAGATAAATAATGCATGCTCTAGAATGTTAAAATTAGATTTATTAAAAACATATATTTTTTATTTAACCTTTATTTAACTAGGCAAGTCAGTTAAGAACAAATTCTTATTGACAATGATGGCCTACACCTTGCCAAACCCAGATGACGCTGGGCCAATTGTGCGCCGCCCTATGGGGCTCCCAATCACGGCCGGATGTGATACAGCCTGGATTTCAACCAGAGACTGTAGTGGCACTTCTTGCACTGAGATGCAGTGTCTTAGACATCTGTGTCTTAGACATCTGTGTCTTAGACCGCTGTATCTCAGACCTCTGTGTCTCAGACCGCTGTGTCTCAGACCTCTGTGTCTCAGACATCTGTGTCTCAGACCTCTGTGTCTCAGACCGCTGTGTCTTAGACCGCTGTATCTCAGACCTCTGTGTCTCAGAACGCTGTGTCTCAGACCGATGTGTCTCAGACCTCTGTGTCTCAGACCTCTGTGTCTCAGACCGCTGTGTCTCAGACCTCTGTGTCTCAGACCGCTGTATCTCAGACCTCTGTGTCTCAGACCTCTGTGTCTCAGACCTCTGTGTCTCAGACCTCTGTATCTCAGACCTCTGTGTCTCAGACCTCTGTGTCTCAGACCGCTGTAACTCAGACCTCTGTGTCTCAGACCTCTGTGTCTCAGACCTCTGTATCTCAGACCTCTGTGTCTCAGACCTCTGTATCTCAGACCGCTGTATCTCAGACCTCTGTGTCTCAGACCTCTGTGTCTCAGACCTCTGTATCTCAGACCTCTGTGTCTCAGACCTCTGTGTCTCAGACCGCTGTAACTCAGACCTCTGTGTCTCAGACCTCTGTGTCTCAGACCTCTGTGTCTCAGACCGCTGTAACTCAGACCTCTGTGTCTCAGACCTCTGTGTCTCAGACCTCTGTGTCTCAGACCGCTGTAACTCAGACCTCTGTATCTCAGACCTCTGTGTCTCAGACCTCTGTGTCTCAGACCGCTGTAACTCAGACCTCTGTGTCTCAGACCTCTGTATCTCAGACCTCTGTGTCTCAGACCTCTGTATCTCAGACCGCTGTGTCCCAGACCGCTGTATCTCAGACCGCTGTATCTTAGACCGATGTGTCACTCGAGGGCCCATAGGGTGGGTTTCAAGAATGCCCTTCAAGCCAATTAGAAACAAATATTCAACAATGCCATGGTATGAAAACGAATAAAGCATTATTATAGTTAATAAAATACTCCAGATTCTCTGTAATTTATTAACACTTGAATCGCTGGGCCTCAAGGGAACTCCCTTTCAAGCTAATGAGCAGTAATTCAGACTGCAACATTCTTTAATACATTTCATATATGCTATTGGTGAAGCTCTGTTTGACAAGTAAATCAATTAATTTGACAGACGATTATCCTCTGTAATGATAGTCCTAGACTGTCTTTAAAAGTATCAATTAATCAATCAAATGTATTGATAAAGTGTGCCCTACATTTGGAATCAAGCACTATTGGTCTGAGACTGAGGGTGACCTGGATCTTATTGCTGCTTTGCAGTGATAGAATATCTAACTTCAGCCACCTTCACCCCTACTCATTCATTTCTTCTGACATATTAGAGAAACTTATGAACAATCTTTATCTCATGAACAATCTTTATCTCATGAGCAGTCTTTATCTCATGAACAATCTTTGTCTAATGAACAATCTTTATCTCATGAACAATCCTTATCTCATGAACAATCTTCATCTCATGAACAGTCTTCATCTCATGAACAATCTTTATCTGATTAATAATCTTTATCTCATGAACAGTCTTCATCTCATGAACAATCTTTATCTCATGAACAATCTTAATCTCATGAACAAGCTTTATGTCATGAACAATCTTTATCTCTCATGAACAATCTTTTTTTTTCATGAACAATCTTTTTTTTCATGAACAATTTTTATCTCATGAACAATCTTTATCGTATGAACAATTTTTATCTCATGAATAATATTTATCTTATGAACAATCTTTATATCATGAACAATCTTTATCTCATGAATACTCTTTATCTCATGAACAATTGCATGAGGCAGTCTGGAGTCACAGGGTCACACAAGGGTCTGATACGCAGCCAAGATTCACTTTGAAATTGGATGTCCATCGATGACCAGCCACAACATTGAGCTCTTTGGTTTTGCTAGGGTGTTGTGGGTGGAGATGGTGGATGGACATGTGCCGTGAACTCTGGCTCTGAGAGTTGTGTGTTCAATTCCAGGGTTAGACAGTCATTTGTTTGTTTTTTGTTTTGTACCCTGTCCCTAACCTTTACATTTAACTTAACCATTTAGAATGAATGAAGGAGGAGCCAGCAGCAGGATGAGCAACCCAGGGTGTTTGGAACAACGTTTGGAGAAACGTGGATAAACGTCAGAATCGGAAGTCAAATTGGTAAAACCGTGAGATCTTGTTGCTGATACTAAACCTTCATAGTTTAGTTTTCATTCTTTTTCTGTGAAATAACAGAGGAGAAAAATGTAGACTGGTAGTCTGGTGCAAAGGTCCTACGCCCAACCAGAATATCACCGATAGCTTTCAAAGAGAACAAATATCAATAACCAGCAGAAAATCTATAGTTTAGCTCTCCTCACCCTGAGAGACCTTGGAGGACGTTATGTCTACACACACGTATGCGCATGCACCCACCCACGCGCGCCCACACATACACACATCTTTAGTCTCTGCAATGCAGTAGGACATTTAATCGGGGGCCTGTTGGCCTTGAGTAAATGATTGAAGATAGAAAACCACATATCCTAGTGACACTCCATACTCCTACAAATGACTGCAGTGAGTTAGAAAGAGGAAGTTATCAGGAGACACACGTATGCATCAAGCATCTCAGAGTAGAATAGCTGAACTAGGATCAGGTCCTTCCTGTAGATGTAATATTATTAATTGTGATCTAAAAGGATCCTACATCAGCATGCTTGATACATACAGTCCCAAACTCTATCCTAAATTACCACACTCATTGTGCTTCCAGGTGCCTGGAGTGCTCAAGTTAATTGTTCCTTTTAAGACATAGGAAACGTCAACATAGTTTTATTTGATACACTTCAGAAGGTTCAGGAACTGGTACAACACAAGTCAAACTCTTGTTCATTATTTTCCTTCTCCACTGATCTGTGACAGAGAACACTTGGCTTTCATTGAGCATCTCCTCAGCAACCACTCTGTCTGTGGCACGCTGACAATGTTTCTGTCTCTTTCACAATTAGTAAGCACACAGAATGGTAGAAATTAGTAAAAAGTATGTTGTTTGTCTGCGTTGAAGCTTTGCTGCTTTGAGGATGCTTTTGGAGGCTGTTCTGCATGGTTGGCGATGTGACAAGCAATTCCCATTACAGCAGCAGTGTGAAAGCTGGCTGGATAATAATCAAACCTCCTAAATCAGTGTTTGCATTCCAAATGGCACTCTATTCCCTATTTAGTGCCATGGGCCCTGGACAAAAGCAGTGCGATAAACAGGTAGTGGAATGCAACCATCATTTTGTCATTTAGCTCGCCGGCGGTCGGCGCTGTAATACCAATGTGTTGAAATGAATTATCTGGATGTTCTTGTGAATCGGAACCCCATCAAAACGCACAACACAAAGCAACCATGTACATGCCGCAACGCAGGTGAATCAATGTGTGTAGATGGAACATGAATAGCTTGAATGGTTTTGATGGTGGGAAATGATCTTTGAGTCTATATTCGTTTGCTCTGTCTGTCTGTAGCATATCAGGGGAATCAAATATGACTTGTGCTGTTTTCCAAACAAGGAAATACTTATTTTCTCATGGGAACAGACTATACCAATATCATAGGCTACATTAACCGAAGGACATAGGCCTATTTAATGTGTCCGATGTTTGATTGTATTAAATCAAATAATATCTATGTTTATTTGTCGCATACACAGATTAGCAGATGGTATAGCAGGTACAGCTAAGTGTCTCTGGCTCAACAGTACTATACTAATACCATACTAATACTAATACCAGCAGTAGATGTCTGACAATACTACACTAATACTTTTACTAGCAGCAGATGGCTATAATAGTAATACAAATACCACCAGTAATTTTCTAATAACACTATACTATACTAATACCAGCAGTAAATGTCTAACAATTCTATAATATGCTAATGCCCGCAGAAAATGTCTAACAATATGAATACTATATTAATACCAGCAGCAAATGTCTAACAATACTAACACTATACTAATACCAGCAGTGAATGACTAACAATACTACTACTATACTAATACCAGCAGTGAATGTCTAACAATACTAATACTATACTAATACCAGCAGTAAATGTCTAGCAATACTAATACATACTAATACACTGTCACGACTCCGACCGAGGCAGGCTCTCCATCCCGTTCGGGCGGCGCTCGGCGGTCGTCGTCACCGGCCTATTAGCTGCCACTGATCCTTTCCTCCCCCTCCTTGTCTGGTTGTTCGTGTACGTGAGTTATTTTCGGGACTGTTTAGTTCCCCTGTGTTTTGGGGCATTTGTTTTGAGTGGCGTCGTTTTCACCTGTGTGGTGAATAAAGAAGTAGCGCTACTCTGAACTCTCTGTCTCCTGCGTCTGACTTCTTCCTTCACTACACCCCGGGCATTACATACCTGCAGTAAATGTCTAGCAATACTATTCTATACTAATGCCAGTAGTACTTGTCTAACATGTATGAGCTACAGTATGTCCAGAATACAGTATGTACAGCAGTAGTTATATAGGATGAGCTATATCCAGTATACAGTATGTACATCAGTAGTTTTATAGGATGAGTTATGTTCAGAATACAGTATGTACAGCAGTAGTTATATGGATGAGCTATGTCCAGAATACATTATGTACATATAAAGTGAGTATTCAATTAGAATAATTGTTCAAATGAAATTGCATTTCAACAGAATAATGTTGCAAGAATACTAATACTACAGAAATGAATTCAGAAATGCACTATAAAAAGAGTGAAAGAGATGTACAGCACAAAGCTGAGCCTACCTTAGAAATCATTCAGGAAAAGCCAGTGTGACTGTGTCCTTTATTAGTTGTCAGACAGTCAGCAACTCCATGGACACTGTATTTTCTGCTGTGTGACATCCCAGTGACCTCCCACCTCTGACCTCTTGACCCTGGTCCCAGGTTGGGGATGATAGTGGTTGTGCTACACACACACACACACACACACACACACACACACACACACACACACACACACACACACACACACACACACACACACACAGGTTCAGAGATAGTGGTGCTGGTGGGAGTGCTGTCCCATGACTAAGGCGGTCCAAATTGACAAATGGCGGGGAAGTGATGTGGTAGACCCGTGGTGGCCCGGGGCCCAAGGCGGACACTCCTAGCGACAGGCCAAATCCATCACCTCGTTCTCCCTCATCATCAGCTGTTGAACATGCCCTTCAGAGTACGTCTACAGTGATACTCTCACAAACATGCACGCGGGCTGGAACGCACACAGCCATACATGTACACACACACACACATACTGTACGTATACATGCACGTACACACATCCATACATACTGTACGCATACACACAAGCACACACACACACACACACACACACATTGCATACAGTCTACTCTAACTGTTCTGTACTAAACACACACACATAACCTGTCCTCCACCCTGTGTACATATACCCACCGCTATATTGAATAACTAATTCACTCTGTAAGTCCTCTGTCTACCTCATGTTTCATAGTGTAGTGTCCACCGCTATACTGAATAACTCATTCACTCTGTAAGTCCTCTGTCTACCTCATGTTTCATAGTGTAGTGTCCACTGATATACTGAATAACTGATTCACTCGTTAAGTCTTCTGTCTACCTCATGTTTCATAGTGTAGTGTCCACCGCTATACTGAATAACTTATTCACTCTGTAAGTCCTCTGTCTACCTCATGTTTCATAGTGTAGTGTCCACCGCTATACTGAATAACTTATTCACTCTGTAAGTCCTCTGTCTACCTCATGTTTCATAGTGTAGTGTCCACCGCTATACTGAATAACTAATTCACTCTGTAAGTCCTCTGTCTACCTCATGTTTCATAGTGTAGTGTCCACCGCTATACTGAATAACTTATTCACTCTGTAAGTCTTCTGTCTACCTCAGTTTACATAGTGTAGTGTCCACTGATATACTGAATAACTAATTCAGTCGTTAAGTCCTCTGTCTTCCTCTTTTAACATAGTGTCTACCGCAATACTGAAATAACGCATTAGCAACACGTTGTTAGCATCACTATTGAACACTAAAGATTATTTCCCTTCCTCTAAGTCCCACCAGGAGTTCAACGAATGTATATGTCATTCCCTTAGAGGTGGAGACCATCCTCCCCTACTTCTCTCTCTATTTGGACATTATCCCTTAGAGGTGGAGACCACCCTCCCCTACTTCTCTCTCTATTTGGACATTATCCCTTAGAGGTGGAGACCACCCTCCCCTACTTCTCTCTCTAATCGGGCATTATCCCTTAGAGGTAGAGACCACCCTCCCCTCCTCCTCTCTCTAATTGGGCATTATTCCTTAGAGGTGGAGACCACCCTCCCCTCCTCCTCTCTCTAATTGGGCATTATTCCTTAGAGGTGGAGACCACCCTCCCCTCCTCCTCTCTCTAATTGGGCATTATTCCTTAGAGGTGGAGACCACCCTCCCCTCCTCCTCTCTCTAATTGTGCATTATCCCTTAGAGGTGGAGACCACCCTCCCCACCTCCTCTCATGTGGCCGGTTTCTCAGACTTATCATGTACCAGGACTATTCCTAGTTGACTAATCTTCTTCTGACTAAAAAGTTAATTTGTTGTTATAGTGTCCTACCCTCATCATATTCTCTGTGTTATAGAGTTCTACCCTCATCCTGTCATCTGTGTTATAGTGTTCTACCCTCATCATGTCCTCTGTGTTATAGTGTCCTACCCTCATCCTGTACTCTGTAATATAGTGTTCTACCCTCATCCTGTCATATGTGTTATAGTGTACTACCCTCATCGTGTCCTCTGTGTTATAGGGTTATACCCTCATCCTGTTTTCTGTGTTATAGTGTTCTACCCGCATCATGTCCTCTGTGTTATAGTGTCCTACCTTCATCCTGTACTCTGTGTTATAGTGTTCTACCCTCATCCTGTCATCTGTGGTATAGTGTTCTACCCTCATCATGTCCTCTGTGTTATAGGGTTATCCCCTCATCCTGTTTTCTGTGTTATAGTGTTCTACCCTCATCATGTCCTCTGTGTTATAGTGTCCTACCCTCATCCTGTACTCTGTATTATACTGTTCTACCCTCATCCTGTCATCTGTATTATAGTGTTCTACCCGCATCATGTCCTCTGTGTTATAGTGTTCTATCCTCATCCTGTCTTCTGTGTTATAGTGTTTTACCCTCAGCCTGGCCTCTGTGTTATAGTGTATAGTGTTCTACCCCTGTCTTGTCTTCTGTGTCATAGTGTTCTACCTCATCCTGTTCTCTGTGTTCTACCTTCCTCCTGTCCTCCGCGAAGCACTAAACAGCCCCTGTAGAGCTATAACAGCAGTGGTAACATTAGTTGAGCATCCCTCCCCAACAGGCAAAGGATGTGCTACTGGCCAGCCATGAGCAGCCACTGTGCTGGCATCTGCCCCTCCGATATTACCTCCCCTCCACTGTTGCCCCTTCCTCTGTTCTCCCTTCCTTTATCCTCCCTTCCTCTGTCCTCCCTTACTCTGTTCTCCCATCCTCTGTTCTTCCTTCCTCTGTCCTCCCCTCCTCTGTCCTCCTCTGTTCTCATTTCCTCTGTCCTCCCCTCCTCTGTCATCCTCTCCTCTTTTCTCCCTCCCTCTGTCTTCCCCTCCTTGGTCCTCCCTTCCTATGCCCACCTCTGTCCTCCTCTGTCCTCCCCTCCTCTTTCCTCCCTGTGTTCAAATAAAATAAAATGTTATTGGTCAAATGCATTTTTAGCAGATGTTACTGCGGGTGTAGCAAAATGCTTGTGTTTCTCTTTCACAACATATACCCAATACACACACATTTAAGTAATGTAATGTAATTAAGAATATATAAATATATGAATGTGCAATGTCAGAACGGCATAGACTAAGATACAGTTAATACTATAGAATACAGTATACACATATGAGATGAGTAATGCAAGATATATAAACATTATTAAAGTGACTAGTGTTCAATTTATTAAAGTGGCCAGTGATTTCAAGTCTATGTACAGTTGAAGTCGAAAGTTAACATACACCTTAGCCAAATACATTTAAACTACATTTTTTCACAATTCCTGACATTTAATCAGAGTAAAAATTCCCTGTCTTGGGTCGGTTAGGATCACCACTTTATAAAAATGTGAAATGTCAGAATAATAGTAGAGAGAATGATTTATTTCAGCTTTTATTTCTTTCATCACATTCCCAGTGGGTCAGAAGTTTACATACACTCAATTAGTATTTGGTAGCATTGCCTTTAAATTGTTTAACTTGTGTCAAACATTTTGGGTAGCCTTCCACAAGCTTCCCACAATAAGTTGGTTGAATTTTGGCTCATTCTTCCTGACAGAGCTGGTGGAACTGAGTCAAGTTTGTAGAACTCCTGTTATAGGGTTATACCCTCATCCTGTTGTCTGTGTTACAGTGTTCTACCCTCATCATGTCCTCTGTGTTATAGTGTCCTACCCTCATCCTGTCATGCTCGCACACGCTTTTTCAGTTCTGCCCACAAAATGTCTATAGGATTGATGTCTGGGCTTTCTGATGGCCACTCCAATACCTTGACTTTGTTGTCCTTAAGCCATTTTGCCACAACTTTGGAAGTATGTTTGGGGTCATTGTCCATTTGGAAGACCCATTTGCGACCAAGCTTTATCTTCCTGACTGATGTCTTGAGATGTTGCTTCAATATATCCACATAATTTTCCTGCCTCATGATGCCATCTATTATGTGAAGTGCACTAGTCCCTCCTGCAACAAAGCACCCCACAACATGATGCTGCCACTCCCATGCTTCACGGTTGGGATGGTGTTCTTCGGCTTTCAAACATCCCCCTTTTTCCTCCAATTGTAATAAAGGTCATTATGGCCAAACAGTTCTATTTTTGTTTCATCAGACCAGAGGACATTTCTCCAAAAAGTACGATCTTTGTTCCCATGTGCAGTTGCAAAACGTAGTTTGGCTTTTTTACGGCGGTTTTGGAGCAGTGGCTTCTTCCTTGCTGAGCGGCCTTTCAGGTTATGTCAATATAGGACTCGTTTTTCTCTGGATATAGATACTTTTGTTCCTGTTTCCTCCAGCATCTTCACAAGGTCCTTTGCTGTTGTTCTGGGATTGATTTGTACTTTTCGCACCAAAGTACGTTCATTTCTAGGAGACAGAACGCGTCTCCTTCCGGTATGACGGCTGCGTGGTTCCATGGTGTATATACTTGCGTACTATTGTTTGTACAGATGAATGTGGTACCTTCAGGCGTTTGGAAATTGCTCCCAGGTTACATTTGCTCCCAATTGCTCCCAGACATTAGGTCTTGGCAGATTTCTTTTGATTTTCCCATGATGTCTAGCAAAGAGGCACTGAGTTTGAAGGTAGGCCTTAAAATACATCCACAGGTACACCTCCAATTGATTCAAAATATGTCAATTAGCCTATCAGAAGCTTCTAAAGCCATGACATCCTTTTCTGGAGTTTTCCAAGCTGTTTAAAGGCACAGTCAACTTAGCGTATGTAAACTTCTGACCCACTGGAATTGTGATACAGTGAATTATAAGTGAAATAATCTGTCTGTAAACAATTGTTGGAAAAATTACTTGTGTCATGCACAAAGTAGATGTCCTAACCGACTTGCCAAAACTATAGTTTGTTAACAAGAAATTTGTGGAGTGGTTGAAAAACTAGTTTTAATGACTCCAACCTAAGTATATGTAAACTTCCGACTTCAACTGTATATAGGCAGCAGCCTGTATGTGCTAGTGATGGCTATTTAACAGTCTGATGGCCTTGAGATATAATTTTTTTTCAGTCTCTTGGTTCCAGCTTTGATGCACCTGTACTGACCTCGCCTTCTAGATGATAGCGGGGTGAACAGGCAGTGGCTCGGGTGGTTGTTGTCCTTGATGAGTGGGTGCTGTAGGTGTCCTGGAGGGCAGGTAGTTTGCACCCGGTGATTCGTTGGGCAGACTGCACCACCCTCTGGAGAGCCCTGCGGTTGCGGGCTGTGCAGTGGCTGTACCAAGCAGTGATACTACCCGGTAGGATGCTGTCAGGTGTGCGTCTGTAAAAGTTTGTGAGGGTTTTAGGTGCCAAGCCAAATTTCTTCAGCCTCATGAGGTTGAAGAAGAGCTGTTGTGCCTTCTTCACCACACTGTCTGTGTCGGTGGACCATTTCAGTTTGTCAGGGACGTGTATGCAGAGGAACTTGAAGCTTTCCACCTTCTCCACTGCGTTCCCATCGATGTGGATAGGGGGATGCTCCCACTGCTGTTTCCTGAAGTCCACGATAATCTCCTTTGTTTTGTTGACATTGAGTGAGAGGTTATTTTCCTGGCACCACACTCCCAGAGCCCTCACCTCCCTGAAGGTTGTCTCGTCAACAGTTCAGTATCCAGTCACTGCTAGGCTTTGCTGAAGTATATGGAGCTTATCTCTCCTCCCCTTCGCTCAGTACACAACACTACACAACACAACGGAACACAACACGCATCACAACACAACGCAACACAACACTACACAATGGAACACAACACACTACAACACAATGCAACACAACCCCACAAACTGGATAAAAACACAATGCAATGGAAGACAACACAACACACCACAACACAGAGAGAGAGAAAGAGAGGGAGATATGAGACTTTGTCAAAAGAGAAAGTATGAACTTTCCCTATGAAATACCTATTGATTAGAATTCATTTATAGTCTTACAGTCTTTACAGTCTCTATAGGCTTTATAGTCTTTACAGTCTCTTTAGTTGTTATGGTCTTTACACTCTTTATAGTCTTTGAAGTCTCTACAGTCTCTATAATCTTTACAGTTTATATAGTCTTTACAGTTTCTATAGTCATTGCAGTCTCTATAGTCTTTACAATCCTTATAGTCTTCATAGTCTTTACAGTTTTTATAGTCTCTACATGCTTTACTGTCTTTATGGTCTTTAAAGTATTTGGGTCTTTACTGTCTCTATAGTCTTTACAGTCTTCATTAGCTGTAAGTAAGGATCACAACAGTCTTATAGAAAGTGTTAGGCCTGTCCAATATGTGAGAACTAGGTTGCACGCAGGATCAGTGCACATGGAATGACATCAGACCTATTTTTCCAAAAAGCCTTTTCTCACTTTTTCTCCTTACATTTTTGTCATTTAGCAGATGCTCTTTTCCAGAGAACCTTCCAGTAGTGAGTGGATACTTTTTCATACTGGTCCTCCTTGGGAATTGAACCCACAATCTGGCATTGCAAGCACCATGCACTACCAACTGAGCCACACAGGAACAATACCACCTTTCGTCCAACTCGTCATGATGGTGTGAACTAAGGCTGGTACAAACATCCTGGCAGTCCTTTATTAAATGGAGAGGTGTGAGACGTACAGCACAGTGTGAACCCTCTTTATTCCTATTGTGTCACACTAGTAGCTGTTGAATATCTCTGAGGACATCTCTTCTCCTTTTCTCACTATTACCAGCATCTAGTTCATTTCAGACCTGGGTCGTGATCTTAAGGGAAATTGAGTGTTTCTTATTAGACAGGTTCAGGTAGTGCCACCCTTTTTCTGTCAGGGTTATTTTCTGGTTTGATGGGTAATGAACATGACCCAGAACACTCAATTTGGTGCCTTTTTATCTTTCACACTCTGTACTGAATGATAGCACGGCTGATTAGGCCATGATGACATGTACTGTAGCTACATGGCCCCTTGTGAATCGTATTGACACACACACACACACACACACACACACACACACACACACACACACACACACACACACACACACACACACACACACACACACACACACACACACACACACACACACACACACACACACACACACACACACACACACACACACACACACACACACACACACACACTGCTTTGTACTGCTAGAAGTCTGAATGATAATAGCTGTACTCTCTCGGAGACGGATGACCTCGTCTGCTGTTTTAGGAGGAAGGGAAGTGGTGGGCCGCTGTGCTGCTCCTGCCATGTTTGTGCAAAGGTTCCACATGGGAATGAGTGTGGAGTACATTCATCTCAGGCCTGAGGCAGCATCTATATTAGGATGACAAATGTGGCCCTGTCACCTGATGAGGGACTGGGAGCACGTGTCAAGATGACGCAGGTAGAGGGAGAGTTACAGGGAAGGAGGGAAGGAGAGAGGGAGGTGGTGATTTATGGCCAGCTTAATCTTTCTTTCTCTGTCTCACTCTTTCTCTCAATATCGATCATTCTCTCGCCCTCTCTGTCTATCTCTCTGTCTCTTTCTCTCTCTTCCTCTTTCCCATTATACTTTTAAGGACGTAAACTCTATTTTCAGATGTCATATCAACCCAAACAATTGTGAATTTTATGGATTTTTGGTATCAACACACCGATTTCCATGTTCAGTCTTGTTGATAACAATTCTTCTCTGCTATTCAGGCCCATATTGCTACACGGGGAACAAGGAGCTGAACACAAACACATGGGCAGCGAGAAGCTGCAAACAGCCAGGACCCAGGATTCTAGATTCAATTTCTCATAACCATCATATCAGGGGACGGAATCATCCGAAGGGAAAAATCCTTCAATGTGGGGCGATTTCATTGATCTGGAGTGAGTCTGTGTGAAGGGAGACGTGATTTCATTGATCTGGAGTGAGTCTGTGTGAAGGGAGACGTGATTTCATTTATCTGGAGTGAGTCTGTGTGAAGGGAGCGATATCATTGATCTGGTATGTACATACGGTCACTGTGGGTACAACGTCATCGATGCACTTATTGATGAAGCCAATGACACGTGGTGTACTCCTCAATGCCATTGGAGGAATCCCGGAACATATTCCAGTCTGTGCTAGCAAAACAGTCCTGTAACTTAGCACCTGCTTCATCTGACCACTTTTTTTATTGATCTAGTCACTGCTGCTTCCTGCTTTAATTTTTGCTTGTAAGCAGGAATCAGGAGGATGGAATTATGGTCAGATTTGCCAAATGGAGGTCGAGGGAGAGCTTTCTGTGCATCTCTGTGTGTGTAGTACAGGTGTGTAACGGCAGTCTACGTCGTCCTCCTCCTCAGACGAGGAGAGGCGAGAAGGATCTGAGGACCAATGTGCAGCGTGGTAATTTTCCATGATTTAATAAACACAAAACAAGACACTATACAAAATGACAAAACAAACTAACCGTCACAGTCCCGTGTGGCACCAACACTGACACAGGAAACAGACAAACTAGACACACAACATAGAATTCCCACCCAGCTCACGTCCTGACCAACACTAAACAAGCAAAACACATAAGAACTATGGTCAGGACGTGACAAGGTGGTCCAGAGTTCTTTTCCCTCTGGTTGCACATTTAACATGCTGATAGAAATTGATTTAAGTTTCCCTGCATTAAAGTCCCCGATTACTAGGAGCGCCGCCTCTGAGTGAGCGTTTTCTTGTTTGCTTATGGCGGAATACAGCTCATTCAATGCTGTCTTAGTGCCAGCCTCTGACTGTGGTGGTATGTAAACAGCTACAAAGAATATAGATGAAACTCTATCGGTAGGTAGTGTGGTCCGCAGGTTATCATGAGAATCTCTGCTTCAGGTGAGCAATAGCTCGAGACCACCTTAGATATCGTGCACCAGCTGTTGCGTACAAAAATACAAAGACCGGCGCCCCGTGTCTTACCAGAGGCCGCTGTTCTATTCTGCCGGTACATTGTATAACCAGCCAGCTGTATGTTGATATTGTCGTCGTTCAGCCACGACTCTGTGGAGCATAAGATGTTACAGTTTTTAATGTCCCGTTGGTAGTTTAATCTTCCCAATAACTCGTCTATTTATTGTCCAAAGATTGCATGTTTGCTAGCAGAAATGAGGGGAGTGTTTTTTTTTTTCAATCGCCTTCGACTCCTCAGAAAGCAGTTCGCCCTCTGGCCTCTCTTTCTCCGCCTCCTCTTCACGCGGATCACTGGGGTCGGGGCCTGTTCCCGAGGGAGCCGTATATCCTCCGCCTCGGGCTCGTCAGAGTCGTGAAAGAAGAAAAAGGATTCTGCTAGTTCGTGGTGAGTAATCGCAGTCCTGATGTCTAGAAGTTATTCTCGGTCATAAGAGATGGTAGCGGCAACATTATGTACAAAAATAGTCAAAAAATAAGTTCACGAACAACGCAGATAAACAAACAAATAAACACAATCGGTTGGGGGCACGTAAAACGTCTGCCTTCTGCTCCGGCGTCATCCCCCTTGGCGTTTTTCCTATTTTGTTGCATTACAACCTGTAATTTAAAAAGATTTTTATTTGGATTTCATGTAATGGACATACACAAAATAGTGAAATGAAAAAAATAACTTGTTTCAAGAAATTCTAAAAAAAATGTAATATGGAAAAGAGCTGTGTTCATATGTATTCAACCTCTTTGCTATGAAGCCCCTAAATTAGATCTGGTGCAACCAATTACCTCCCGAAGTCATATAATTATTTAAATAAAGTTCACCTATGTGCAATCTAAGTGTCACATGATCTGTCATATGATCTCAGTATATATACACCTGTTTTGAAAATCCCCAGAGTCTGCAACACCACTAAGCAAGGGATGCCACCAAGCAAGCGGCACCATGAAGACCAAGGATCTTTCCAAACAAGTCAGGGACAAAGTTGTGGAGAAGTACAGATCAGGATTGGGTTATAAAAAAATATCTGAAACTTTGAACATCCCACGGAGCACCATTAAATCAATTTTTTTTTTATGGAAAGAATATGGCACCACAGCAAACCTGCCAAGAGAGGGCCACCCACCAAAACTCACAAGCCAGGCAAGGGGGGCATTAATCAGAGAGGCAACAAAGAGACCAAAGATGACCCTGAAGGTGCTGCAAAGCTCCACAGTGGAGATAGGAGTATCTGTCCATAGGACCACTTTAAGCCGTACACTCCACAGAGCTGGGCTTTACGGAAGAGTGGCCAGAAAAAAGCCATGGCTTAAAGAAATATCTAAGCAAACACATTTGGTGTTCGCCAAAAGGCATGTGGGAGACTCCCCAAACATATGGAAGAAGGTACTCTGGTCAGATGAGACTAAAATGTAGCTTTTTGGCCATCAAGGAAAACGCTATATCTCGCGCAAACCCAACACCTCTCATCACCCCGAGAACACGATCCCCACAGTGAAGCATAGTGGTGGCAGTATTCTGCCGTTTTTCATCGGCAGGGACTGGGAAAGAAACGATGGATTGCGCTAAATACAGGGAAATTCTTGATGGAAACCTGTTTCAGTCTTCCAGAGATTTGAGACTGGGATGGAGGTTCACCTTCCAGCAGGACAATGACCCTAAGTATACTGTTAAAG
Source organism: Salvelinus alpinus (assembly GCF_045679555.1). NCBI lineage: Eukaryota > Metazoa > Chordata > Actinopteri > Salmoniformes > Salmonidae > Salvelinus > Salvelinus alpinus. The sequence goes on along the minus strand of NC_092088.1, from coordinate 84,606,228 downwards.
CAACACGTGAGTGGTTTAAGAGGAAACATTTAAATATCTTGGAATGGCCTAGTCAAAGCCCAGACCTCAATCCAATTGAGAATCTGTGGTACGACTTAAAGATTGCTGTACAACAGCGAACACATCTAGCTTGAAAGAGCTGGAGCAGTTTTGCCTTGAAGAATGGGCAAAAATCCCGTGGCTATAAAAAATAGCTCTACAAAGAATTGACTTCCGTGGCATGAATAGTTATGCACCCTCAAGTTTTCAGTTTTTTTGTCTTATTTCTTGTTTGTTTCACAATAAAAAATATTGTGGTAGGCAAGTGTAACGATCTTCTTCATCTGAGGAACAGGAAAGATCCGACCAAAATGCAGCGTTGTAAGTGTTCATGTTAATTTAATGAATAAACTGAACACTGGAATAACAAAAACAACAAAGAGAGTGAACGAAACGAAACAGTCCTGTAAGGTGCAGCAACACAAAACAACTACCCAGAAACCACAGGTGGGAAAAGGCTACCTAAGTATGGTTCTCAATCAGAGACAACGATAGACAGCTGCCTCTGATTGGGAACCATACCAGGCCAAACACATAGAAATAGAAAACATAGAAAAAAAAGATAGAATGCCCACCCCAACTCACGCCCTGACCAAACCAAAATAGAGACATAAAAAAGGAACTAAGGTCAGGGCGTGACAGCAAGTGGTAGGCATGTTGTGTAAATCAAATGATAAAAACTCCCCAAAATCCATGTTAATTCCAGTTTGTAAGGCAACAAAATAGAAAAAATGCCAAGGGTGTGAATACTTTCGCAAGCCACTGTTGCTAGCTAGCTAACATTGGGTTATACCTATCAATGCAAATGGCTCTGAGATACAAGTAATATTTCTACAAATATCTTAGCCGTAACAATAGCTAGTGAGCCAGCCAGCTAAAGTTAGCTCGTTAACTAACGGTATTTTTATTTCTTTTTATTTTATTTCACCTTTATTTAACCAGGTAGGCAAGTTGAGAACACGTTCTCATTTACAATTGCGACCTGGCCAAGATAAAGCAAAGCAGTTCGACACATACAACAACACAGAGTTACACATGGAGTAAAACAAACATACAGTCAATAATACAGTAGAAAAAAAACTAAATTTTGTACTACAAAAATTATACAGAATACTAGTCTAAGATACAGAGAGAGAGAGAGAGAGAGAGAGAGAGAGAGAGAGAGAGAGAGAGAGAGAGAGAGAGAGAGAGAGAGAGAGAGAGAGAGAGAGAGAGAGATTTTTGAAGTGTTTTACATCATCACCACATGCCAGAATGACTCCTGAGATCAGCTTCGCAGAACATCAATGAAAAATGTTGCCTTATAATGCATTCATTGGTCAACACGGCTGTAATGACGCAGGAGGGTCATGCTGAAAGGTAGTGGTGGTGTTCTCTCTGTTGCAGTACCTTGTGTTATTATGATCTATGTAGTGGTGTCTCTGTTGCAGTACCTTGTGTTATTATGATCTATGTAGTGGTGTCTCTGTCGCAGTACCTTGTGTTATTATGATCTATGTAGTGGTGTCTCTGTCGCAGTACCTTGTGTTATTATGATCTATGTAGTGGTGTCTCTGTCGCAGTACCTTGTGTTATTATGATCTATGTAGTGGTGTCTCTGTCGGAGTACCTTGTGTTATTATGATCTATGTAGTGGTGTCTCTGTTGCAGTACCTTGTGTTATTATGATCTATGTAGTGGTGTCTCTGTTGCAGTACCTTGTGTTATTATGATCTATGTAGTGGTGTCTCTGTTGCAGTACCTTGTGTTATTATGATCTATGTAGTGGTGTCTCTGTTGCAGTACCTTGTGTTATTATGATCTATGTAGTGGTGTCTCTGTTGCAGTACCTTGTGTTATTATGATCTATGTAGTGGTGTCTCTGTCGGAGTACCTTGTGTTATTATGATCTATGTAGTGGTGTCTCTTTTGCAGTACCTTGTGTTATTATGATCTATGTAGTGGTGTCTCTGTTGCAGTACCTTGTGTTATTATGATCTATGTAGTGGTGCCTCTGTTGCAGTACCTTGTGTTATTATGATCTATGTAGTGGTGTCTCTGTTGCAGTACCTTGTGTTATTATGATCTAGGTAGAGAGAAGGAGAGGGGGAGAGAAGGAGATGTCGAGAGAAGGAGAAGTGGAGAGGGAGAGAGAAGGAGAGGAGGATGGGGGAGAGTGGGAAAGAAGGATAGGGGGAGAGAGGGAGAAGGGGAGATATTGAGAGGAGGAAGGGGGAGATCTGGATATGTGGAGAGGGGGAGAGAAGGAGAGATGGAGAGGGGGAGAGAAAGAGAATGGGAGAGACGGAGAGGGGAGAGATGGAGAGAAGGAGAGGGGGAGAGAAAGATAATGGGCAAGAAGGAGAGAAGTAGAGATGGAGAGATGGAGAGGGGAAGAGAAAGAGAATGGTAGAGAAGGAGGGGGGAGAGAAGGAGAGAAGGAGAGGGGGAGAGAAGGAGATACAGAGAGGGGAGAGGAGAGAGATAGAAGAGGAGAGAAGGAGAGAAGGAGAGGGGGAAAGAAGGAGAAAACGAGAGAACGAGGGGGAGAAAAGGAGAGAAGGAGGAGGGGAGAGGGGGAGAGAAGGAGAGGGGGAGAGAAGCAGAGAAGTAGAGGGGGAAAGAAGGAGAGGATGATTGGGGGAGAGAAGGAGAGCAGGAGAGGGGGACAGGTGGAAAGAAGGAGAGGTGGAGAGAAGGAGATGGGAAGAGAAAGATTGTAGGAGAGAAGGAGATAAGGAGATGTGGAGAGAAGGAGAGGGGGAGAGAATGAGAGGTGGAGAGAACGGAAGAGAAGGAGAGGAGAGTGGGAAAGAAGATGTGGAGAGAAGGAGAGTGGGAGAGATGGAGATGGGGAGATAAGGAGAAGGGGAGAGAGAACAGGAGAGAAGGAGAAGGGAAGAGAGAACAGGAGAGAAGGAGAGGAGGATGGGGGAGAGTGGGAGAAGGTGAGAGGGTGGGAGAGAAGGAGATGTGGAGAGAAGAAGATGTCGTGAGAAGTAGAGGGGGAACAATGGAGATGCTGAGTGAAGGAGAAGGGGAGAGAAGGAGAGGAGGATGGGGGAAAGTGGGAGAAGATGAGTTGGGGAGAGAAGGAGAGGAAGAGAGGGGGAGAGAATGAGAGGTGGATAGAACGAGATGTGGAGAGGGAGAGAGAATTAGAGTGGGAGAGAAGGAGATGTGGAGTGAAGGAGATGGGGAGAGAAGGAGAGAAAGGAAGGGGCAGAGAAGGAGAGGGGAAAGAAGGAGAAAGGGGGTGACTGAGCGAAAGAGAGGCGTAGAGAAGGAGAAAGGGAGAAGGGGAGAGAAGGAGAAGGGGAGAGACTGAAAGAAGGTGGGGAGAGGGGGGAGAAGGAGAGGGGAGAGAATTGGAGAGAAGGAGAGTGGGAGAGAAGCAGAGAATGAGAGGGGAGAGAAGGAGAAGGGGAGAGATTGAGAAAAGGAGTGTGGGAGAGAAGGAGAGACAGAGAGAGGGAGTGAATGAGAGAAGGAGAGTTGGGGAGGGGAAGAGAATGAGAAGGAGAGAGGGGGATAGAAGGAGAGGACGATAGGGGGAGAGAGGGAGTGAGGGAGAGAAGTAGAGAGGTGGAAAGAAGGAGAGGGGGAGATAAGGAGATGGGGAGAGAAGGATATGTGTAGAGAAGGAGAGAGAAGGAGAGGGGGAGAGAGGAGAGGAGGAGAGGAGAGAAGGGGAGATGGAGGGAATTAGAGGGGGAGAGGAGAGGAGGAGAGATGGAGATGTGGAGAGGGGGAGAGAAAGGTAGGGAAGAGAAGGAGAGGGAGAGAGGGGGAGAGAAGGAGAGGGGGAGAGAAGGAGAAAGAGAGTGATTGAGAGAAGGAGAGGCTTAGAGAAGGAGAGAAGGAGAGGGGGGAGAAGGAGAAGGGGAGAGATTGAGAGAAGGAGAGGGAAAGGGTGGATAAGGAGAGGGGAGAGAATTGGAGAGAAGGAGAGTGGTAGATAAGCAAAGATGGAGAGGGGGAGAGAAGGAGGAGGGGAGAGATTGAGAGAAGGGGAGGGGGTGAGTTGGAGAGAAGGAGAGGGGGTGAGAAGGATTGTAGGAGAGGGTATAGAAGGAAAGAAGGAGATGTGGAGAGAAGGAGAGTGGGAGAGAATGAGAAGGGGTGAGGGGGAGAGAAAGAGAGGATGATGGTGGTAGAGAAGGAGAGGGAGAGAGAATACCTCCGGCGCCGACCGAGATGGCCGCCTCGCTTCGCGTTCCTTGGAAAATATGCAGTATTTTGTTTTTTTATGTGTTATTCCTTACATTGGTACCCCAGGTAATCTTAGGTTTCATTACATACAGTCGGGAGGAACTACTGAATATAAGAGCAACGTCAACTCACCATCATTCCAACCAGGAATATGACCTTCCCGAAACGGATCCAGTGTTTTGCCTTCCACCCAATACAATGGATCTGATCCCAGCCGGCGACCCTATGCGACGCCGTAAAAGGGGCAAACGTAGCGGTCTCCTGGTCAGGCTTCGGAGACGGGCACATCGCGCTCCACTCCCTAGCATACTACTCGCCAATGTCCAGTCTCTTGACAATAAGGTTGATGAAATCCGAGCAAGGGTAACATTCCGGAGAGACATCAGAGATTGTAACGTTCTCTGCTTCACGGAAACATGGCTAACTCAAGAGACGCTAACGGAGTCGGTGCAGCCAGCTGGTTTCTTCACGCATCGCGCCGACAGAAACATACATCTTTCTGGTAAGAAGAGGGGCGGGGGTGTATGCCTTATGATTAACGAGACGTGGTGTGATCATAACAACATACAGGAACTCAAGTCATTCTGTTCACCTGATCTAGAATTCCTCACAATCAAATGTCGACCGCATTATCTACCAAGGGAATTCTCTTCGATTATAATCACAGCCGTATATATTTCCCCCCAAGCAGACACATCGATGGCCCTGAACGAACTTTATCTGACTCTTTGTAAACTGGAAACCACACACCCTGAGGCTGCATTCATCGTAGCTGGGGATTTTAACAAGGCTAATCTGAAAACAAAACTCCCTAAATTCTATCAGCATATCGATTGTGCTACCAGGGCTGGTAAAACCTTGGATCATTGTTATACTAACTTCCGCGACGCATATAAGGCCCTCCCCCGCCCTCCTTTCGGAAAAGCTGACCACGACTCCATTTTGTTGCTTCCAGCCTGCAAACAGAAACTAAAACAACAAGCTCCCGCGCTCAGGTCTGTTCAACGCTGGTCCGACCAATCTGATTCCACGCTTCAAGACTGCTTCGATCACACGGATTGGAATATGTTCCGCATTGCGTCCAACAACAACATTGACGAATACGCTGATTCGGTGAGCGAGTTCATTAGAAAGTGCATTGACGATGTCGTACCCACAGCAACGATTAAAACATTCCCAAACCAGAAACCGTGGATTGACGGCAGCATTCGCGTGAAACTGAAAGCGCGAACCACTGCTTTTAACCAGGGCAAGGTGACCGGAAACATGACCGAATACAAACAGTGTAGCTATTCTCTCCGCAAGGCAATCAAACTAGCTAAGTCCCAGTATAGAGACAAAATAGAGTCGCAATTCAACAGCTTAGACACAAGAGGTATGTGGCAGGGTCTACAGTCAATCACGGATTACAAAAAGAAAACCAGCCCCCTCGCAGACCAGGATGTCTTGCTCCCAGACAGGCTAAATAACCTTTTTGCACGCTTTGAGGACAATTCAGTGCCACTGACACGGCCCGCTACCAAAACCTGCGGGCTCTCCTTCACTGCAGCCGAGGTGAGTAAAACATTTAAACGTGTTAACCCTCGCAAGGCTGCAGGCCCAGACGGCATTCCCAGCCGCGTCCTCAGAGCATGCGCAGACCAGCTGGCTGGTGTGTTTACGGACATATTCAATCAAACCTTATCCCAGTCTGCTGTCCCCACATGCTTCAAGAGGGCCACCATTGTTCCTGTTCCCAAGAAAGCTAAGGTAACTGAGCTAAACGACTACCGCCCCGTAGCACTCACTTCCGTCATCATGAAGTGCTTTAAGAGACTAGTCAAGGACCATATCACCTCCACCCTACCGGTCACCCTAGACCCACTCCAATTTGCTTACCGACCCAATAGGTCCACAGACGACGCAATCGCAACCACACTGCACACTGCCCTAACCCATCTGGACAAGAGGAATACCTATGTGAGAATGCTGTTCATCGACTACAGCTCAGCATTTAACACCATAGTACCCTCCAAACACGTCATCAAGCTCGAGACCCTGGGTCTCGACCCCGCCCTGTGCAACTGGGTCCTGGACTTCCTGACGGGCCGACCCCAGGTGGTGAGGGTAGGTAACAACATCTCCACCCCGCTGATCCTCAACACTGGGGCCCCACAAGGGTGCGTTCTGAGCCCTCTCCTGTACTCCCTGTTCACCCACGACTGCGTGGCCATGCACGCCTCCAACTCAATCATCAAGTTTGCGGATGACACTACAGTGGTAGGCTTGATTACCAAAAACGACGAGACGGCCTACAGGGAGGAGGTGAGGGCCCTCGGAGTGTGGTGTCAGGAAAATAACCTCACACTCAACGTCAACAAAACAAAGGAGATGATTGTGGACTTCAGGAAACAGCAGAGGGAGCACCCCCCTATCCACATCGACGGGACAGTAGTGGAGAAGGTGGAAAGTTTTAAGTTCCTCGGTGTACACATCACGGACAAACTGAATTGGTCCACCCACACAGACAGCGTTGTGAAGAAGGCGCAGCAGCGCCTCTTCAACCTCAGGAGGCTGAAGAAATTCGGCTTGTCACCAAAAGCACTCACAAACTTCTACAGATGCACAATCGAGAGCATCCTGTCGGGCTGTATCACCGCCTGGTACGGCAACCGCTCCGCCCACAACCGTAAGGCTCTCCAGAGGGTAGTGAGGTCTGCACAACGCATCACCGGGGGTAAACTACCTGCCCTCCAGGACACCTACACCACCCGATGTCACAGGAAGGCCATAAAGATCACCAAGGACAACAACCACCCAAGCCACTGCCTGTTCACCCCGCTATCATCCAGAAGGCGAGGTCAGTACAAGTGCATCAAAGCAGGGACCGAGAGACTGAAAAACAGCTTCTATCTCAAGGCCATCAGACTGTTAAACAGCCACCACTAACATTTAGCGGCCGCTGCCAACATACTGACTCAACTTCAGCCACTTTAATAATAGGAATTGATGGAAATTATGTAAAAATGTACCACTAGCCACTTTAAACAATGCCACTTAATATAATGTTTACATACCCTACATTACTCATCTCATATGTATATACTGTACTCTATATCATCTACTGCATCTTGCCATCTTTATGTAATACATGTATCACTAGCCACTTTAAACTATGCCACTTTATGTTTACATACCCTACATTACTCATCTCATATGTATATACTGTACTCTATACATCTACTGCATCTTGCCTATGCCGTTCTGTACCATCACTCATTCATATATCTTTATGTACATATTCTTTATCCCTTTACACTTGTGTGTATAAGGTAGTAGTTGTGGAATTGTTAGGTTAGATTACTTGTTGGTTATTACTGCATTGTCGGAACTAGAAGCACAAGCATTTCGCTAGACTCGCATTAACATCTGCTAACCATGTGTATGTGACAAATACAATTTGATTTGATTTGATTTGATTTGATTTGAGAAGGAGAGTGGGAGAGAACAGGAGAGAAGGAGAGTGGGAAAGAAGGAGATGTGGACAGAAGAAGAGGGGGAGAGATGGAGATGGGGAGAGAAGGAGAAGGTGAGAGAAGGA